>NC_133477.1:19765048-19771747 GCF_025370935.1 Choristoneura fumiferana | reverse complement strand
ATATCTGAAATTAATTATGGCAATTATGCGATAGGGGCAATGAATGTCTGTGTTTTGAGACAGTTTTGTCTTTCGGAAACTTTTGTCCTCCTATTTTTTCCCAACAAAACGGACTACGCAAGACTTGTTGCTCGATATCTTTATGGTACGGTTTTAAGGTGTATTAAATATGATTTTAATCTAAACTTTGTTTTCACGCCCGTAATAACAGACTTTGAAAGCCACACTAAAAACCTCACGCAACAGTGGCGCCATCTATTAAGACAAAAAACAATAGCCCTCATTGGGCAAAACGACCTTTTGCAAAGAAAGACAGATTTATTATTCCATCAGGACCACCACCCGTACAGTATTAAGACTAAAACTAACAATAAAAACTAAATTACGTGGGTTGTTTGCGTACGCTTTTCGGAAAGTACAATCTTTAGAGAATGCGTGTGTTTAATGTCTTGTTAATTTTCCTTGCAGTGACTGTATATCTCCGCTTTTGCCCGCTAAGCATCATCGATCAAGTTTCACTTCAATAAAGGCTTTATGTGCTCGAACCGTGTGACCCAAATATGATCATAGTTTAAGGAACCTCACGCTGCTCATATTTCACCGCAGCGGGGAGCACTAATGATAAAGATAATCAAATCCCCCCCCCCGTCATACCCTCCGCTGAAGCGACTTATTAAGGAATTTTCAGTCTCCAACTTAACATATGTAGAAACAGATCTATAAGTAGAAACTTAAGATGACCTAGTCGTCAAGGTCTAATGAACTCTTTCCTTTATATATTTTTTAATAAAAAGGTACCTTTGTAAAACTGATGAATAATTTCGTGTGACAAAAAATTGGCCTTGTCAGTTTCAATATCAGGCTATCCTTAATCGTGCAAGTTTACCATAGGGTTATAGCGTTTTTTAGCTTCTTAAATCACAATTATCATACAAGACTCCATAGAAAGTGACCCTATAGATTTTTCAATGATATCAAGACTTTATCCGCCTTTTATAGTTAATACATTTTCTAAGGTCACAACTTTAGATCAAAACCGTGTCACTGCAATTGATCATATAAAGCCACTTTTTATATGATAAGGTCCACAAAAGTCTCCTCAATTAAAGGCTACTTTAGCAGGACCTTAGTTTAACTAAGAATTGCGGAGTAGGGTTTTTAGAGCGCCGGGTCAGCCATCGTTCGGGTTTATATCTATTAGGGTTGCCTGGGATCTAGATCTGAAGTCTCCATACCAAGTCTAGCCTAGCTCTGAGGTGTCCAGTCTAACACAAATCTTTAAGTTTGTAGAAACATTTAAAATAAATGACAAAAATGAAGGAAAATATTTTAGGTGGGATTATACTAAATTATTTGAAATTGCGTATCGGCAAGCGCAGCGTAGGACGTCCATTAATCAGATGGAGGTTGTCCTGATTAAAGCCGAGGTTTCAATCTTGCTTTAGAATCAATTTTAAAAAGAGGTACTATGATACCTCTATATTTATTAAAATTCACAGACACACACAGTGGTCAAACTTATAACACCCCTGTTTTTGCGTCGGGGGTTAAAAAAGAGGTACTATGATACCTCTAGTATTTATTTTAAATTATATAATACATAAAAAATCAATTTAATGTATCGGTTTCTTCTTTCAATGTGAATTAACAGTTATTATACCTTGACAAGTTCGTATGTGACACTCTGTATTTAGAACCCTGTTGCAGTCAGAATTTGCCGCACCTATCAAAAAAAACTGGGTAAAGGTGGCAGACGAGGCTCCCTGCAACAAGGTTCCACCGAGTGGCAAACGAACGAACGATCGAGCTTGTCAAGGTATAACAAAAGATAATTTTGATCGTTAAAATACAAAAAGGGGTCTATCCATTTCAAATTTCCCTTAAAACATCGAGTTTGTTGTTTTTGTAGCATCTTTCCCTGACCATTATTTTTTGCTGACTGAGACGAGACATTACGAGTACTTAATAGTGAGCAACTTACCATATACATATAAGTTTTCTGAACCGCATTCACATCCTACGATAATTTTTACCTGTAAGAAAAAAAAATGGTTATTTTGTAGCTCAATTCAAATAGGTATAATCCAAAGACACGTAACTTTATTGTTCGTTTAATACAGGGTGTCGCTAACCATGGCTTTAAATGCATGGATCCATTCTAATCGCATATCCGATATACTGATTTCACAATTAAACATGACTTGCTTGACCGTGGTTTCGATAGTGAAGCAATGACAAGCAGAATGGGCAGCAGATCCACCATGCGTAACGGCCTTGAACTGAGCTGAGGGTCTTACATTACAAAAATACAATTACAATTGTTAAACTGTACCCAAACTACATTTAAATACCAAATTTCAAGTCGATGCCATTAACCGTTGAAGAGTTGCATCCTGTGGAGACGATCTTGGCCGGACTACCGGGCCAGGATGTCACCAGACTTACATAAGTTTACCAAATTTCAAGTCTATCGGACTACTGGAAGTGGGTCAAATTTAACTTGCAAGATTTGACCCAAATATATGAATAGACGAACAGGGCAAGTTAAAATAAAGCTTGTAAAAATGACAGAAGTGAATGCGTGAAGCTTAGTTTAGCGTCAAAATAGCGGCAAAAGCTTTAACCAGGCGTTAACGACTAAATCTAGATTTTCCTTGCAAAACAACTTTAGCTCTTAACTCTCCGCATCTTTGATTTCTCCGTAAAACAAACTTGAGACTCAAATAATTAAAATTTTCGCTGAGCACCTAATTGAAAGCAGCCAAGTGTTATTCCAGGAGAACCCATTGCAAAGTGAACCCTAATTAATTATACTCAAGATTCATTGCGGCGTGAGGCTTACTTGGCATTTCAATCAGCCTTTTTAAATTGCTTGGCAACTCTATCAAATTCTTCGATATTGAAGAGTTTAGATTTCCTGACATCTGGAAATATTTTAGGTATTTTATTCAGTAGAACTCATTTAATTTTCATGTGTTTTTATAAAGAAAAACTGGCATGCAGTTAATCTGATTGTAAGTAATTATTAGACGGCCGGAAAGCCGTGGTTATTGCCTAACTATAAAACTGAGGCCCGGGTTCGGGTCGGGGTTCGGTCCTCGGTCAGAGCAGATATTTTTATGGAAATACGAATGTTTGCTTTCGAGTCTTGGGTGTTTAATTATGTATTTGCGTATTTTTTGGCTGCCTAGTACCCATAACACATATACGAGTACATCCCAGGCTATATGCGTCCCACAGCTGGGCACAAGCCTCCTCTCAAAATGAGTAGGCTTAAGCTGTAGTTACCACACAGTACCAGTGCGGGTTGAGAATTTGACACACACCATTAATTCCCTCGCAGGTTGTGCAGGTTTCTGAGTCTGTGCGAGCCCGGATTTATACCCATGGTCCTGTTTAAGAGTCCATAGATCAAACTACTATCGTATTTACACATCGTACCTAGTTCCATGTATTCACGTCGAAGTTTCAGAAATGCTCGATTCTGATTGGTCGAGGTCAAGTAGGCTCCTCGCGCGCGCTACCAATAGATCAAAGTCTGTCAAATCGCAGTTGATGAATGCGATGCATCTTTCTTCGTCTTTCATGATCATGACACTAAAACGATATTGCACTCGAGCCTTAGGATGGGAGGATGATGTTGCACTTAACCTATTTTTTGACAAACGGAACCCTATTATTATCCGTAAGTCTGTTTGTCCGCCACAGAGCTGTATCTCATGAACCACATGAACACATACATAATATATAAGACAGCTGAATTCATTTCATCACATGACACCCTGTATAATGTGTCATCTTTGTGTGTTTGATTTTGTTTGATATGTTCACACTGTACGAACACATACACACATCACACAAACCCAACTATCACTGAACGCGTTTCGAACTCAACCAGAGTTCATCATCAGATGAACGGTTTGTTGCATAGACGTAGCTATATTGTTTACAGTTCGTTTGTTCTATTGTATTTATTATAATTTTGTTATAGAGCGATGTTATTTGTTGTACAGTCACCTGCATTAATATCTGCCACAGTGGAGCGTGCAAAAATTTCTGACACGTCCTACCGGCCCTAGAAATAAAGTCGTATCAGATATTTATGCACGCTCTGTAGTGTCAGATATTGGTGCTGGTGACTGTACACAATGAAGTTGTAGATATTTGAAATGTGTCTAAGCATCTTTATCTGAAAGCCGGTGCTCGTCAGAGGTATGAATGAACCCATAAAGGCAGAAGAGGATGATAACAGGTTCAATAACTGGTTCTCCCTTTCCAACCCAGTCGAGTATGAAAAGGACTAATACGATAATGGACCTTGAGAAACTGATAATGAGGTTCAAATTTAATTATAGTTATCTCGCACGATCGTATCAGTACGGTCGGAAAGGGTTCTAGTGAAGTACCTGTGACAGCTGCGAGGCGTGATCCCGCAACAAGCCGCGTAGCGTGGCGGCTCCTCGCGCCGAGAGCTGGTACCCAGCACCATTGGGCCCGGGGGGCAAAGAACACGCCTACATCGGGGCCCGAACCCATGCCTGGGCTACGGACGCAGTGGCATGGGGCTCAATTTTTGAGTAGCACATAAGATCTTATTCACTTGTGGTATGCACATTAATATGATTGACACTCGAGAACGCAACGCGACGAGTCGTTACAGGTAAACCTCAGATTAAGTGTATTTAAATCTAGAGGTTTCACGAAAAGGTGCCATCTATACCACGCGCCATATAAATCTGCCTAAAAGTTCATTACTTAATACTCAGTGATAAATTTTGTCAGGCTTATTTCGCTGACAGTCTTCTAACTAGACGCAAACAACAATATGTATGAAACTAATAATTTGTATTAAGTAACATCTTATTAATTATTTATGAACAATACAGGTCCAACTAAAAAAAAGGTATATTAGGTATATACTCAGTTATGACCACTATGACGCATTTTTGAGATACATTTTTTAAGCGACGACTTTACGTTACTCCCGGATTGTGTTCGAATCGCTAACGGTATAGTGCCTATTCAATTATTGGAATTATACCTTAATAGTTTTTGTGGTACTACTCGTGGCAATGAACTTTTAGGCAAAGTTAGACGCGGAAGGTATAGGAGCGAAATTGGTCAGTTCCCGAGTAAAAAAATATTCCATTTTAATCCGTCGGTTTAGTTTTTTTTATGTAGCCTGTATTATGTCCCACTGCTGGGCAAAGGCCTTCCCTTTTCTCCGCCACTCTTCCCGTCCTGGGCAGCACCTGCCAACGAGCTGAAAAGCGCTCAGGTCGTCCCGCCATCTCGTCTTGGGTCTGCCTCTGTCCTATGCTCTGTTTAGATTATTACAAATTATTGAAAAGGTATTTTTTCTTTTGTCAATCAAACAAAAAAGGCAAGGATGATGCGTGTCAAAGTTCGGCCATCACACAGCTAAAATGCGTCGCACGGTGTGACGTCACGCGAAACTGACTGGCTATAACAAAGACGACTGCTTCGTATTTTTGTTTTATAAAGAAAAAATACGTGTTTAATATTTTCTAATCTAACTGACACGGACTAATTAAATTGGAATTATTTAGTACGCTGGTGTCTTTGTTAATGGCTACACTGGGTCACCCGCGAATCTAAATGGAGGTCTGATAAGATAAAATTGTAAATGAACACCAATGATTCCGAGTGTATTTTTTCACGCTTTTGGGTCACGAAAATTAGGTTGCCTTTTTTACAAACAGGAACTGTACAGAAAAAAAAATACACTTCTTGAAAAGTGGACTTTATTTTTCGTCATTATTTAGAGAGTCCTCTCACTAGGTTACTCAACTTTTTAGTCATTTTTAATTAAATCCAAAACATTGCAACGGTGTTTGAAACACATTTAAAACAAAACAAGCCAAACGCTCAAACTTTGAAACTTCCCACGTCCTTTAAAACTTTTTACAGTCAATTCGTCAAAAAAAAAAACAAACTTAAATACTTGGCATAAAAGTCCCGATAGCCATAAACAAGAAAAAAATCAGTCATAGATTTAAATTTAAAGTTCGAATTCAAATATGGCGCGTGCTACGCGTTGCGTAGCGGCCGTAGCGCGCGGCGGGCCTGTAGATACTGCTACGGCGGCGTAGCACTGCGACGGGTGACGTAACAGGCTTGTTACACTGGATAACTGGAAAAATGTTTGGGAGTTTGGAAAAGATTTTATAGGTAATGTATGCTAATGGGTCTTTATAAACCACGTTATCAAGAATTAACCAATTTTGGTACTGTAACCAACGCTTATACAAGTTGGTAACAATATTATGTATTTATTTATTAGGAATCTATATATAATAACATATTTACTGCATTTGGTAAAAAAAAAAACACCATAAAGAATGCAAATTTATTGCATCGTCTACAAGTGTTCTAAAAGAGGTCCAAGAATTTAGTTTTTAAGTGTCAACGATTTATGCGTTCGAGTGCGTGAGACCGGCCGTGTTAATTTTTGCTCAAGTAGACTAATAAAGATATAGATTTATGGGAGTTTGTAGAACATTCTCGGAATTCGAATGCATTGTTTTTTTTATTATAAGTTTGATAGTAGGGATAGGCCAAGGAGAGCTTTGTTTTGGAAGGAAGTTTGAGAGTTAGTTAATTTCGGGACGCGAGACACTACGGTGTTCTTACTTACAGATGTTTAAAATTAATTCATAGTATAAAAGTTAGTGTATC
>NC_133477.1:19722949-19764948 GCF_025370935.1 Choristoneura fumiferana | reverse complement strand
TTTGTTATACTAAATCACCAATACTAGCCTTTAGACGTTGCTTCGCTTGCGTAACCCATTTAATCTACCTGTTGAATTTAAATTCCCCAATTCGACTGACTTTATCTTGGACATTTCCATCCTTTACCAGTTTGTGTTGTCAGTGACGACCTATGGCTCTGGAAGTGGTCCTTGACTTTTTAGAGAGGCTCAGAATCATGCAACTAGCGATGGAGAGAGCTATAATAAATAATAATAATAATATTATTTAGCAAAACTCAAGGCTTCATAATACAAAACTAAGGCTTCATATTAACAATAACATTTTTAATTACATAATCACAATCAAAATCAAAATAAAGTAATTACATGTCCGAGTTAGTATAATATAGAGTTGCCTTACGTCTAGTGTTAGTATGCATTACTAACATATTGATATTACTCGGTGTCTTTGCGCGATAGAATTCGGAATACGGGAATTCTTCGAAGAGCTAAATTTACTGAAATAGCTGGAATAATATCTAAGTGGCAATAGGAAGGCCACTATGCTCGAAGAACAGGTAACCGTTGGGGGAGAAAAGTTTCTCGAGTGGTGACCACAATCTGGAAGACGAAGCGTCCCTCCACTAGGTGGCCCTCCACTAGGTGGCCTTCCACTAGGTGGCCTCCCACTAGGTAGACTCGCGCATGATGCGGCAACCGATGGATACAAATGGCTTGTTGTCCTTCTTTGTTCAACAGTGGACTACTTCCGACTGATAATGATTGTTTGTATGTATACTACATAAAACAACTTTCATTACCTTAAGAAGAACTTTATTGTGCATAAAACACAGAAGAAACAACAACAGAAACAACAATCAGAAACAGATGTACAAAGGATAGATTATAATTATGAACACTGAAATTTCAAGTCTTTAGACTTAGCGGTTGAAATTTTCGGGACTTAACGCCTACAACCCGCTCTGTTATATTGGGATAAGGAGTATAAATGTGTGCTTTTTACATCCAGCTTCCTTCATAGCAAATTACATCTAAATTAATCCAGCGGTTTTAGCGCGGAAGACTAATAAACACACAATACAATATCTATTCAACACCAACACATAGTAAGCAGTACAGGAAACACATAGAGATTTTCAAGGTAACACTCAGTAACACTCACAAACTTTCACATTTTTGATATCAATAGGATCTCTCATTGGTTTATTCGTCAATGCCATTATACCATGGCTCCCATAAAACCATTCCACGGCGCCAGCAGAGTGATAACCCCCCTTATTAGCCCTAAAACATTCTGGAAAAATTCCCTGTTTAGCTCCACAAAATATTTAATGGGTAAGCGACTTACGGAACTTTGCTGCCGTTCACGGGCCATTTCTCTTATAAAATATTCATATCCTTAAGTTACCTGCCTCGTAAATTACTTGACTTTTATGCGAGAGTAAGTCGTGTGATGGTGTATAAAACATCTTAAGGAATATCTTTGACGGCAATAAGTACGCTTAGCTCTAGTAAAAGGCGCCTTGACGTGTTAAAAACAGCCATATTTATTTACTACATGAATTTAATAAGTATCGAACTTATTGAACGGAATTAAAGAACTTAGAGCTAAAAACAATTACTTTTCTCGTTACGTTACGATAGCTCACGTCTATGCAACAAATTAGGATTCATACAGCTCTTCTACCTACAAACTGCAACAATAGACACAAATCCAGCTAATACTACCACTCTACTTTGGAACATTTCGAAGTCGACCAGAAATTCAGAGCTGCGAGCCCGTATTTGAACCCACGATCCTCTGCTTGAGAGGCCACAGGTCAAACTACAGGCCTAACGCTTGAATAAGTCTGTTCAGACTCATCTTTGGTTACCCATAATAACTTAACTATAACTTCAGTTGGGCGTCAGCCTTGCTATCGTCAATACATTTTAATTGAACAGGTCGCTTCAATGAGGGCTATCGCGTATGAATTCAACACTAGAGGCGCTAGTGTAGCGTGAGGTCTCCGAAATGTCAAATCTCATAGATTTTGGGTGAGCTACCCGGGTTTATTTATAATTAAAATAATTTTGTGAATATTTTGCAATATCTGAAATTAATTATGACAAATATGCGTTCCGGGGCAATGAATGTCTGTGTTTTGAGACAATTTTGTCTTTCAAAAACCTTTGTCCTCCCTTTTTTCCGAACAAACGGGGACTATGCAGCACTGTGGCATGCTCGATATCTTTTGGTTCGGTTTTAAGGTGTATTAAATATGATTTTAATCTAAACTTTGTTTTCACGCCCGTAATAACAGACTTTGAAAGCCATACTTAAAAACCTCACGCAACAGTGCGCCATCTAGTGAGACAAAAAACGATAGCCCTCATTAAAACGCACACGGGATTAGCAACCAAAGATGAGTTTGAACAGATTCAGTTAAGCGTTCGGCCTGTTAGGCCACTACAGCTAGTATCTCAGTTTTATCTAATAATTCTACGCGTCGTAAATGTGATTTTATTAAATGAAGTTTACTATAGTTTTTATTTCAGCACCTTAGCGTTTATCATAATGAAATTTCAACAAAATAATTCACCCGTTGTTAACGGCATTTCAAAGCATTGTCAAATTTCAACCACAATTTATGCAGCATATTATGCTAAGCATACGCTTTGTAGCGTCAGCGCTTGTGACGTCTATGAGCGAACTGAGCGCAGGTTAAGCGGTTTAGAGTCGTGAGAGATTTAAGACAGTTTAGTATATGCCTTTAAATTTAATGTTCGTTTGCATACTTAGGCCACGTAACTTGAAATTGGATTTCGAGCTAAGCCTTTGTTTATTCCACGGAAGTACAGCAAATCTTTTTGTCACGCCAAATGCTCGGGTTGGTCATGGAATGATGAGGAATCGGATTCGATTCCCTGTCCGCTACAATTCTATATTTTTCCATTTGTTTTTTTCCAGATGTTTTAGTTGCTGTTGTGGTATGAAAAAAAAAGTAATGGAACTATAAAATGGAATGAAAAGATAATTACAATTTATGTATAACAAACAGTTGGTCAATCATTATTTTTGCGTTTGCATCTCTATAACCTGATCAACCCCTCGACAGAGAGCTACGATGCCACGGACAGACAGACATGCAGACATTGTTGTCAAACCTTACAACACTAGGTACTCTTTTTGCGTCAGGGTTTAAAAAAGGCTTGTATTTAATTCAATATACTTCAATATCCAGTAATAATATTCGTCAAATTCACTTCTTTGCTACCAGGACAGCAGAAACGATAGCGGTTTCAATTCCACAGACAGAACACGGCTTGTTTGAATTGTAATTGTAATTGTAAACTAGCGTACCTAGCGGTGTTTGTTACTGTTTGCACCTCTGTGAGCCTGGTACATGCGGGTCAATGGGTGCAAATTTACCAGGAAATACCTGCCTGTTTAGACTCCGATAAATTATCCAACGAGCTAACTAGGTAGCTAGTTAAAGAGAGAGGAATAATATTACTATAGTCAATTCTAAGAGGGAGGTTTTTATTAAATATAATGACCCGGATAACTCACGTCTTAAATCGAGTTTAGCTCGACATGTTTCGGGCTAATCCGTAGCCCTTCGTCTTCGGAGCAACGCGACTCAGCGGCTGCTGCAACACGCGCACTGCGCGCCGCCGCTCTGCTCGCGCGATTTAAGACGTGAGTTATCCGGGTCATTATATTTAATATGAGTGAGTCTCACGGTAGTTTCTGGTTCAAAATTGCAAATCTTTAGGGAGGTTTTTGTTCTATAGTGGACGTATTCCAGCTGATGATGATGATGATGATGGTGATAGTGATGATGTTCTGGGTTGAAAGGGAGGAATTTGATAAAAAACTCTTACCACAATTTCAATTCAACTGTCACATGTGAACTTGGGCGAGTGACGCCTCAGGAGGTTAGTTTTAAAATGAGACAACTTGTAGTTTTAGTTAATGGAAAAGTTGGCTTTTCGTCTTGTGGTGTTTCGTCAGATAAATTACAAAAGCTAAAGCTTAGTTTACACCTGAGACCTTAGTTTAGCGTTTGTAACGTACTCGTACGTGCTCTCTTAGATACTAGTACAATATGATCCATAAGAGGTATAGCAACAATGAACATAAACATTAACTTATTACTTGTTTTAAATTTGTGTCTACTTGTGAGATCCTATAATTGGCTTTATTGATACTATAAAATAAGTTTACTCTGTAAATTAAAGCTGTTGGTTCTCCGAAAATAAATAAATAAATATATAAAATGGGTGAAAGTGGAACTAAACATTTCAGTACAAAATTTCATTCATACCGTAACAACTAGAGATATATGAGGGAGGCTTATCTATGTCAAACATGGGACGTCCTACGGCTGATATGATGATGATGATGATTATGGTTACCAGATAATATTACGTCACTATATATTAATTTAATTTATTTTATTTGGTGCATCAACAGCAAACCGTACAATTATAATGGGACTCGGACACTAAACAAAAAGCCAAGAACACATGTCCACAGTTATAAATTGCTTTGCTATTTCACGACTTAAAACTTTACTCGGTACAGAATGTCATTAAAAGATTTATGCTAAAATTCACATAAAACCAAAGCAAAGTTTTGATCAACATCACGAGTTTCCTTTATATGGCAAGTTATTAAAAGTGCACATTATTATCTCCCGTTGTTAGATTTGATTTTCCATTCGCAGACATCATCACAAAAACAATGTTATTAGAGCATCGCGAACGAAGCTGTCATAATAATAAATTGTAGACCGTAAAAGTTATAAATATAAGTATTTCATTCTAGAAATAGTACATTACCACAGACATTACTGTAGAGGCCAGGAAGTAGGGGCCTAGCGAGGCCGGATATGGATGCGAGGCCGGCAACCCCACGTTCTTCGTTGAACACGTTCACGTCTGTGGGGGAGGCCTATGTCCAACAGTGGACGTCCTATGGCTGAGATGATGATGATGATGATGAATAATAAATCTTTTACTACCGACTATGTGTACATTTTCACCTTGTTTTCCGTACATACATAACCATATTTACATTACCAGCACTAGAAGGAGTCGAATATGGAGATTTCGATAGTGTAATTGGTTACTTGTACTGTCAATTTAGGTCTGTCTAAAATTGGTTACAACGACGACCGAAGCGCGGAGTGTTAGGCGAAACGAGTGAAGCGAGTGCGCCGCAGCTGCGGCCGGCAAAGCGCAAGAACTTATTCAATTTAGGAAATAATGGGGCCACTACCAGAGCTGGTCATGCAAGATGGATATGAACGAAAAACAATGGAAATTTCCAATCATAAATTGAAGCTTGATTATAGTTTCAGAACAATACATAATAGCAAAATCTCTCTGAAACACTGCGTTGGTTTAACGAATAACACTATCGTAACTTTTTTATCGGTTTCACTCCATTTTCGCTCACAGTTAGCTTAGTCTAATCAGGACTCAACTCGCGAGTTCACACCCGACTGCATACTGAGAGTTCCTGTTTTTGTTCAGTACCTACCCCAAAGCTCTAATTAAAAACTTGTTCCCAAACTAATTTAGCATTGCACTTTGTTGCAGCGAATTCGTGTTTCGTTAATGAATTAAATATTAACTTTGGTGTGGTTTCTGAGCGTTTAGTGAATGCTGAGAGCTTTCTGATTTAACTTTGTTTTGTGGACGGTTATTATTTTTTTGGGGAAGTGTTGAAGCTCGTTGTCAACTTGACAGTCATGAAAGGATTTATAATAATAAACAAAATATAAAAATACTCCTGAAATTATTCATGGTTGATTTGATTACAGTAAACCATTTTCTACAGCGTATTGAAAGCAATCGATCACGCAAAAGCCTACGATGAAATTTTTAGAAATTTCCACGGGATTTTAATAAAATCCTGAAATTTTGGTTCAACTGCTGGATCTATGGTTTACGAGGGCGAACTAAACACTAGTTACTATTATTTTCAAAAATATTTTGATTCATATGCTGTAATCTAGTCCTTTACGTCTTTCTGTTGAAAAAATGTGCCTATTTCTTACCCCGAGTGGTGACCGCGAACCGGAAGGCGATACATTGGCAGCCTTCCCACTAGGTGGACTGACGACATCGTGACAGTTGCGGGCAACCGGTGGATGCAAGTGGCGAATTGTCGTTCAGTGTGGCGTTCTAAGGTAGAGGCCTTGGTTCAGCAGTGGACGTCTTCCAGCTGATGATGATGATGAATTTTCTCTCAATCTTTTTTTCCGTATCGCTTACGATTGTAGTATACAATAGAAAGAAATAAAGAAAGAAAGAAATATTTATTTTGGCTCCACGTAACACCTAAGACTAAGACTAAAACTAGCACTAAAACTATGTTACTTGGTGACACGGCAGGATACCAAAAAGGGTCTCCACTCAGCATGTGTTGCCGCACATTATGTGCAGTAACGCTGATTTTCTGTGGAGCCCAATAGAGAGTAATTGCATTGTATTGTATTGTATTCTTGTTTCAGTGATCGCCACGGCCCACAACATAACGTTCCTGGAGGTCCCCAGCTACGGAGACCCGCGGAGGAACGTGGACCTCACCTGTCACTATATCAACGACAAGGGGAACCCCCCCCTCCACTCAGTCAAGTGGTATCGCAACAACAATGAGATCTTCCGGTATATGCCAGGACAGCAGGTGAGATTTAGGGGCTGTTTCACCATCCATTGATTAGTGTTAACTGGCGGTTAGGTGTGATGCCGTCTCTATTTGTATTATTCGAATAGACGGCGACGGCTTCACATTTAACCGTCACTTAACACTAATTAATGGATGGTGAAACAGCCCCTTACTGAGATAACGGTTTTTTTGACGTGCTCGGTGACAACAGGTGTCTTTAAAGAAATGTCTTTAAAATTTGGATGACGTTTTCAAATTTTGCAGTAATTAGGGTTCCGTACCTCAAAAGGAAAAAATGGAACCCTTATAGGATCACGTTTTCCGTCTGTCTGTCTGTCAAGACTCTTTTTCTCAGGAACGCATGGAGGTATTAGGCTGAAATTCATATCGAATACTCAGGTCTACTGTCCTTTGGAGCTGTGAAAAAATTAAACTTCTAAGCCAACGCGATCAAAAGATACAGCCGTATATGCCCCAAATTTTCGACACTCGCAAGGGAATGAAAACCTACAGGGTACTTCCCGTGAACTCAGAATCTTGAAGTTTGGTACGAAGCAACGTCTTTAGCACAGATAAAGGAAATATTACGAAAAGCATACTTTTTTAGTTAAAATATTTTTATTTTTTTAATCATTTGTACGGAACCCTCGGTGCGCGAGTCCGACTCGCACTTGGCCGGTTTTATTACATAAAACTGACCCGTGATTGACCCCTATCTCACCTGATGAAGAGTGCAGATGTGGCCAAAGTATATCGTACAAGTTCAGTAACAGCCTATTCACTTAGCCTTGAATTTAAGATCCCTCGGTATTTACGCAAGACTATGAAGATAGATATCAAACAGACAGATACAAGGAAGTTAGGTTACGAATGTTTTCAAATGCTGTTTAAAATCTACCCGAGCCGCAGGTGAGGGTTGATTGTTAAGTTGAATATTTGTGAACTCTTTGTACAATCGATCATTTGGTCGCGGGTTTGTAAAAAAATATATACGAGGAACAGTGAATCTCCTTTCTGTCTTGATACTTATCGTGTCATAAGTATACAGCTACCTACATTATAGTTAAGGCTGCTATAGTGGTAGTAAGTATATTCTTTTTTTGTAGCCGGAAACTCGAACCTTCAACACAACAGCCGGAGGCGTAACACGCGGCGACTGCAACAAGCACAGTTGTTCTATCAGCGTGGTGTTGCCGAAGAAGTACAATACCAGGATATCATACATGTGTGAGGTGTCGACAGAAGGGCCGCGGTTCGCTGTGGTGAAGCAGACGAAAAATTTGACCGTTGCTGGTGAGTATCCTTTAGTTTATGCATGCCTGGTACTTATATTTGTTGGACTGAGAATGCATGCGGCTGATTTTTAAAGCCCATTTAGATATTGCGAGAGATATCGCTAGCTATTTCGAACCTGGACTTGCCCCTCTGAGTCTTTGGAAATTTAATTGTGAAATTACAGTTCAAAGATAGCAAAGAGAACTTGATAATAAAGTTCAAAGATAACGTATGAAAACTTAATAAGATCAAGCTTGCGAACTATTAAACTCGTCTCGTTTTACTCCTCTAAATGAACCAGGCTTGGGCGAGGCGTCGTATATCAAACGTCTTTCTTGAGAGAGGTCTCGGGACAGTGAGCGATTGTAGCTTGCATCACATGCATTCCCTGCTGAGATGCTTTTGTTTTACAGAGGTTTACTTGCTGCACTTAAGGATGTTTAATAATTTTACTGAAATATCGATTATACTGCAATGCCGCGTACAGTGTACTTGAAAATCAGATGCGGATATTTTGAGAATCGATTTAATTTATTTGCATCGTTGTTAATTAGTTTCAATTAAATAAAATAAAATAACAAGACCGGTCTGAGTGGAGAGCCTTGGGGGAGGCCTATGTCCAGCAGTGGACGTCTTTCGGCTGACATGATGATGATGATGATGATGATGAAAATGAAATAAAAATACAGTTAATGTTAATGCAAGGTGATTATTTTTGGACGGAATGGTATTTTTGTATGAAACAAAAAAAATACCACACAATACTTAAATAATTTATGTGTATAATTGATTCTTAAATTATTAATTACATACCCTGAAAATATCCGCACCTAATTTTCTAGCACTTTAAATAAGGCAAAACAGTGTGTTTACGACTGAACTGCCATCAATAAAATTCTGTTTAATATTTAACGTGTTTAAAAACAGGGTAATAAAACAGAATTATTAATGCTTTCAGTAATTTTATCCCAACGGTAGAAAAGTATTTTTTACAAATCATTTTACTTTGATAATTTTAAATGGAATATTCTGTGAAATATCAGTTATTAGGCAACCTCTATTTGTTTATTTTGAAATCTCTATTTGTTTTGTTTGAATAGACGGAGACGGCATCACATTTAACCGTCAGTTAACACTAATCAATGGATGGTGAAGCAGCCCCTTACTCTAATAAACTACATTTTAAACACACACAAACACACACACACACACAACACAAAACACACACACACACTCTTTCTAATTTGTAATAATACAACGATTTACGGAGTTCCCTGTATAACGGCTGCTATTTAGGTTTATGAATTTGATAGCCATTGATTTTAATGAGGCTATAAATGAGAACAGCCTGTAATTTAGAGGCAATTCCAGCCATAGAGTTTAGCTTGTCAGCATTTAATATGCTGCAGTATAAACTATTGCCAGCAGAGTCAGAATGTTGAGTCATCAAAATATTCTTACGACAAAATACATGCATAAATCATCCCACTTGCTCGTTTGCCATCCAGTCGAATAAAAAAAAATCCACATAGACGTAGATACTCGTAGAGGGTAATACTCAATAAAATAAGTGAATAAATATAAATCTATAACTGAATTAAGCAAAGCTTGTACTAGAACTGAGTTTCTGAATTTTACAATTTAATTATAAAATATATAATTTGAGTTTGCCTTAGAAATATAATTACCAAGTAGTCTCAATCAATAAACTAAGTCATGTGTCAAAGTTAACAAAAAAACTCATCCCCACTTTACGTCTATAGGAGGTACCCTAAAAAACTACTTTTCGGCGTGACTGATATGTATATTCATGCCAAATTAAAGCTTTCTAGTACTAACGCTCTCTTAGCATAGCCGCGGACAGACAGACAGACCGACGGACAGGCATGGCGAAACTATAAGGGTTCCTAGTTGACTACGGAACCGTAATAAAAAAAAACGGCCAAGAGAGTGTCGTACACGCCTAGGATAGGGTTCCGTAGCCATTACGAAAAAGTCTAATAATAATTTTCTAAGGATTTCGTATTGTGTACTGAATCTTCCAAGTTTAGGTATATTTTATACCCTAGGCTTATTTACTACCATTCTGATTTTTTTCAAATTTTTCCACCCAACAGTTTAGATTTTAGAGGGGGGGAACGGACTTTAAAGTTGAATATTTCGCAAACAGATTACTGAATAAAAAAATCGTCTTAGCAACCAATGTTTTTAAAAGACCTATCCAACGATACCCCACAATATAGGGTTAGTCGAGAAAAACAAATCACCCCCATTTTACGTCTATGGGAAGACCCCAAAAAAAGTTATTTTTCTTTTTTTATTGTACCACTGTCGGCGTGACGTATGTCTATTCATGTGAACTTACAGCTTTCTAGTATATATCTTTCTAGATAGACGGACAGACATGGCGAAACTATAAGGGTTCCTATACTCCGTTTAATTTAAGGTTTGAATTAACAGTCAAATTGTAACACGTTTCTCGATATTTCGAACACAAAAAGACTAAAAATACCTACATGTACATTTATAAGCGTTATTATGTTTTTATTCTAGAAGTTCACACAATTTTAAATAGTTCCGTTGTTTCATTTAAAAACGTGTGCAAATTTTACTGTTAAGTTTCCAATGTAAAAATAAATGGAGTATAGTTGACTACGAAACCCTGAAAAAGACGGTGTATATGCGAATAAATGAAGGTTTTACATTCTGTTTCAAATTATCGTAGATTCCTCTTCTTCTTCTTAAATTTAAGAGCTACGCTCTTGTCGCTGGAGTAACCAATCCGCACGGTCTTCGGCCAGCTGTTTGACTACTGTTTGCTTAAAGGTCTCTAACCACTACACTGTGTCATGCCATGACCGTAATAGGACGTCTCAGGAACGAAATGTCAAACGCATACATGACATGCGACGGCGACGGTTGGTTACGAAACGTGCTAGTGGGCATAGTCATACTTTTCGATACAAAGAATATATATTTTTGACTGACACTTGCTATAGGGCATATTAGGCAAAGCTCTGCGCAGGAGGCGACACTGGCGCAAACCCATGATAATGTCAGTTCTCTTTAGATTTCGTCGCTATGACAGATCATGACCAAAGTACCTTTAAAAATCATGATATATTTATCACGATTTTTTTGACGACCAGATGGCCTAGGTAGTGGTTAGAGAACCTGACTACGAAGCTTGAGGTCCCGGGTTCGATTCCCGTGTCGAGGCAGATATTTGTATGAAAAATACGAATGTTTGTTTTCGGGTCTTGGGTGTTTAATATGTATCTATCTATATAATGGCATTTAAGATACGCAAAAAACTGTTTACGGCTTTGTGCTAGTGCTGCACTCTGACGGCAGAAAATTGCAGTAATATTCCCTATTACAGTATGATATGTTGTAGAGGGTAGAGACCTTTAGATTCCACTAAAGCCCATTATTTGTTCACAGTGGCTCTGAACCAGGATCCGGTTATAACTGGTTTGCCCAGCAGCGTGTCTTTTGGGGAAGACGTGCTGGTCAACTGCACGACCGCGCCAGCCATGCCACCTGCCAACATCGTGTGGTACGTCGACGGGAAGCGTGAGAGGGTAACTTGTTTTATTACTCACTAGTGTTTACCCGCAGATTAGTTAGTGTATAGTTAGTGTTTAGTTTTGTAACTAAAGGACCCCATACGTCCCGGTATTATTATTATTATTATTTTGTAATTCTCTAGTTTTTAATTATTTTATTTATAATTATTTTAATTTGAAAAAATGACTTTCTGCCAAGTTTCTTGCGGCGCATTTTTCTTGGCAAGGATAGTCTTTCCGAAAGCGCTGGTAGTTTCAAAAATGACGTGTAAAAGTGCCCATTGCGGCCTATTTACTGAATAAATGATTTGAATTTGAATTTTTAGATTCGCACACACGTAAATCGTTAGATCCCGCAGCCGAATCAAAATTTCGGGATTTCCGAAAGTTCCCGTGGGAATTCCCGAAAATTAAATCGTGGTTTCATTGACGTTACTTACATTAAAAACATGTCAAAATTTAATGACTAGCGGGTGTTGTTTCGAAATTTTATCCCAATCGTTTTATTCCAGATTTCCAGCTATCTACATACCAAATTTCAACCAAATCCGTTAAGCCGTTTCAGCGTGAAGGAGTAGCAAACATACTCACTCACTCATAAACTTTCGCATTTATAATATTAGGAGGATCACCGGTGATCGCCAATCCGGTTGCCACTAAAGCCGAATGACCTCAATGATTAAACAAGTGCGTGTCGGACACGCCCAACATAGGGTTCCGTAGCCATTACGAAGAAAATCAAGTAATATTATGTGCGTTATAACACAATGAAATCACTTACTACAGTCTTACCCACTTATTCATAAACGACAATCAAACCTATTTTAGTTGAAATGCCGCTAAAATTCGCCTTATCTGTCACTTCGACATTTGTATTTGATAGAAAGGGACAAAGCATTTGTTAGTTAACATAGGCTTGTTAAGTTTTATGAATAAGGGGGTTAAAATCTATAAATTACCAGAAAAAGAGCGTATCTTCACGGCACTTACGTCCTTTTGTTGAGAAGCGCAGTTTTTCGGCAATAACTCAAAAACGGTATATCCGATCATGTTGAAACTAATTTTCGTGGAAAGTATTTATTAAGCGTTACCTTTCCATGAACTAAAATAATTTCCTTGCTCACCCGCGACCTTACGATAGCTAAGCTTATGCAAAGTTGAAGGCGGTATTAATAAATTGTGGGTAGTTTTGTTTTGTTTCATAAAATATATGTGGGTACTTGGGAGTTACAGTGACAAATTAAAACGGTGGTTGTGGTTCATTAGTCTAACAACTGGTAGCATGGTGTACAGTTGTGTTGCTGAAGATGAGCTCTGATTGAGTTCGAAACGCGTTAGTGTAGTGTGATGGTGGTGATAGATGTGTGGTAAAAGGTTGTCGTGTCGGTAGAAAAGATGCAATGCACTATTTAAATTTATTTACAATTAGATATATGTACAACAAATAAAATATTTAACACAAATTTGTATGAGGTTTTCTCTTGCTAGGAGATCGGACAGCTCTGTTGATTTTCGGTTGCTGCACAACCGTCCGCTGCATCGCGCAGGCGCGCTCTTGTTGTTCGAACGGTGAAGCAGGCCGCCACAGATGGGTTTGTGTGATTTTTGTGTGTTCTTACAGTATGGAGGTGGAGGAACTGCATGAACATGCGTATCTTGCATAAACGTAGCTATGATAAGGTCGCGGGAGAGCAAAGCTATTGTTTTAGTTCATTGACATTGACCTCCGCAAAGTGACGCCTGATGCAATAAATTATATAAAGAATATAGGGTACGATAAAAGGTTCTAGTTGACATGGACCTGGGCAAAATAACGCCTCTTAATAATTAATCAATCAGAACCTTACTTAAAAATATCTCTTCCGCCAGTTCGAGCCCTGGGTCGTGGACAACACAGAGGTCACGGAGGCCGATTCCGACGGCTTGCGGCGGAGCTGGCGACCCCTCAAGATCAAGATCACGAGCGGCCGCTTCGTGTCCCTCCGTTGCGAAGCCATGCAGCCCACCCACCCGCCGTATATGCGCTCAACCAATGCGAGCCTCACCGTCGCTCGGTCGCCGCACTTGGGGATGTTCACCGCTTCAGGTTATATATCATCATTATCATACTCAATGATATGCGGACCCCTCAAGATCAAGGTCATGAGCGGCCGCTTCGTGTCCTTCCGCTGCGAAGCCACGCAGGCCACCCACCCGCCATATGTGCGCTCAACCAAAGCGAGCCTCACCCACCATAGCTCGGTCACCGCACTTGGGGATGTTCACTGCTTCTATAACACCCATATATGTTTGAAGCCTATGTCTGTTGGTGTGTCTCTGGCATTATAGTTCTCAAACGAATAGGCCGATTTTGTTACGGTTTTTTCACGTGAAAGGGAATTTCTTTGTAATGGTTTTTAACTAAGTTTCATTATCAGTTAAGTCGTTTTTAAGATAGCAAACTTTGAAGTCGGGAATTTTTCAAATTTGTTGTACATTTTATTGACTGTATTTGAATTGTCATACTAGGTATATTTCCATACTAAATTTCAAGTCGATGCCACCAAACCGTTGAGGGGTTCCGTCCTGCAGAGACGATCCTGGCCAGTCCACCAGAATGTCACTACCATCACCGTATCATCATCGTATTGTATTGGTACCAGATTTATAAGATTAACTTCCAGTTTTTTTTTATTCGACTGGATGGCAAACGAGCAAGTGAGTCTCCTGATGGTAAGAGATCACCACCCCCAACCTAGAAGCCTAAGATGGGATACCTCAAGTGCCAGTAATTTCACCGGCTGTCTTACTCTCCACGCCGAAACACAACAGTGCAAGCACTACTGCTTCACGGCAGGATTAGATTTATACGCAAGTATGCCAAGGATACCTCAAGTGACCGGCTGTCTTACTCTCCACGCCGAAACACAATAGTGCAAGCACTACTGCTTCACGGCAGGATTAGATTTATACGCAAGTATGCCAAATTTCAAGTCAATGCGACCACTGAAAGTGGGTTAAATTCAACTTGCAGGATTTGGCCCGCACATGCGGACATACATTGCAAGCCAAATAAAAGCTTGTTAAATAGGTTCCGAGTGACGCTAAAGAGCTCGCCTAAACCAGACAAAATCCAATCAAACATTCCCACGTGATACCACGATTAACCGTATTACATCTGTCATAATTCATTTTTCCTTTACCTCATTAAGTATACCACGCCATCCCTCTGCTGTCCGCTGCCATACTCTCCCCGCTCAATTATCATTTCTACATCATCAATCACGAGCAGATCGGCCGTAGTTCCGAACGTTTTACCAACTTTTTGACCGAATGCCTGTATTAAATAAGAATATTTATACGAGTCTTCGGCAACTCAATGGCCGTATTGAAAGTAATATGTTAGCTGTCACGATAAATACATGATGCGATAAAAAATTAGTAACATTTATAAAGGGTGTTAAATGAGGAGAATTGAGGTATAAAGTGGTTTGATTGGTAACAATATACATTTTGCACTATGATCAAATTAATAAAATAACGCCATTGCTTAGCACGTGGACGTTAGAACGTCAAGATAATCCACTAGAAATCAATTAGTATATAATACTAGTAATTAGTAAAACATTTTACTGTTGTTTTGTCATTCGACCTCTAAATAACACTAATGAGGGCTATCGTTTTTTGTCTCACTAGATGGCGCACTGTTGCGTGAGGTTTTTAAGTATGGTTTTGAAAGTCTGTTATTACGGGCGTGAAAACAAAGTTTAGATTAAAATCATATTTAATACACCTTAAAACCGTACCATATAAATATCGAGCATGCCACAGTGTTGCATAGTCCCTGTTTTGTTCGGAAAAAAGGGAGGACAAAGGTTTCCGAAAGACAAAACTGTCTCAAAACACAGACATTCATTTCCCCGGAACGCATATTTGCCATAATTAATTTCAGATATTGCAAAATATTCACAAAATTATTCTAATTATAAATAAACCCGCGTAGCTTACCCAAAAACTATGAGATTTGACATTTCGGAGACCTCACGCTACACTAGCGCCTCTAGCGGCGAATTCATTCGCGATAGCCCTCATTGTCAAGTTAACCAATCTGCCCACTAACCATAAAAGTTAAAAGGTGATATAACTCCAGTCATGTCACTTTTAACACCTTTAAAGCTTAACCAAACGAAGGTTTCTTAACAGGAAAATAATATCGCTAGATGGCGTTAGTACCGAGAGGTAAGTTTGATGTTACAGTCTTGCTTGCGATTGGCTCTTTTCAACCAATCACAAACGTGACGCAAAGTTGTCAAACGGACCTCGCGATGCTAGCGCCATCTAGTATGTCACAGCTTATTGATTATCGCTTTGTCCACAGGCTCGAGCAACGCGAAGGCTGTGCTAATACCAGTAATCTGCGCTGCAGTGCATATATTTTCTAAAAGTGCCTTGAGTGATGTATAGCTTAGGTGTATTCTGAAATAAATCATCGAGTTACTTTAAGGGTCAATTGCAGCTTTTAAAACCCAAAAAATATGAGTTAATCGATTTTTTTGGGTCATGTGACATAAGGTTTAGTTAATTTTTTAATTTTGTGGTGTTCAATGGAATTAATTAAACATCTGGTCTAAAAAATAATTATAATTCAATGCAATAACTTACCGCACTTCTAGATCAAAAATGTATCAACTGAAAATAATATCTCATTTTAATTTAGACTTAATTTAGTTACATATTATTAGTAGATTATTTTGAGTTGAGATCTAGGAGTGAGTTAAATTTTCTTTTATCTACACCCATATATCATAAGTCCTCTATAATGCGTTAAAAAGCCGTTGGCAATAACCAGAATTAAACAACCGATTGTACTATGACAGCTTTCTTGTCTGGGTAGTAGTAACAGCAGTAACGTTATAACGTTTTAAACTTTCGTGATTTTCACTCATAGTCAAAATGCCACCAACGGGACTTACCACGCTAACACACACGAGTAATATTTACCTCGACGTTTCGGCAACATAACATAACGTAACGTAACGTAATTTTCATTTCATTACAGTATCAAATATAGTACTGTAATGGGTTTCAAATTTGGAATAGCTCTTAAAGTCAACACAATTTAAATGGGGCTCTATTCTGGTATCCAAAGAAACAACATTTTCTCGATACGAAATGTCACTTTGGTATGTTTTAAAATACATATCGCACAACAATTTGATCTTGAGTGATATAAGAATAAGGACTTACTGATTTGTCTGTGTCTTGAAAAAAACATTCGTGACAGAGACTTGTCTTGCCGCCATGACTGTTGTCATTTCGTTTGTTGTTTCTTTTGCTGTATTGTTGTTTAAAGTTTATAAAAAAATCCTGTGTATTTATTAAGATAACACCTATAAATATGTTACTGGTAGAACAACTCAGTAATGCAATGCAGGTCATTTGTCATCAGTCAAAGTCAAAATTCAATTTAGGCATCGGTTTCTGAACCCATCATAGAGTACTTATTATATGTGTGTAGATAAAATATTGTATGCAACTGTACGTAATTAGTACTTAAAACACTCATGTGATCATTTTATGAAACTCGGCTTCGCTTCGTTTCATAAAACCACACTCGTGTTTTAGGGATCCTATTACGTAACAGTTGCATAAACTACTATTTTAAACGCTGAATTATGTTATTTGGAAAGTAACCATAACTAAAACTCGTAAGCTCAGCAGTTCCATACACAAAATATAGATTTATTTTTTTGGGCAAACAATAGTAAATATTGTCCATACAAAATTCAGCTTGCGCACACTTTTAAATACCTATATGAATTCCCGCTTTAATTCTGTTAACAATGTGTTTATAGTTAATTAATTGTTAAAGCGATAAGACCTACAAAGTGTGCAGATGCACATAACCGATTTAAAATTGTGGTTCATTAATTGTGGTAACCGATATACGAGGTCCGTGGTTAGCCTGTTATTGATATTTTTATTTAAAATATCGGATACACCATAAATAAATTAGATATTTTAAACCGATTTTATAATCCGAAATTTAAAAGGTTGTAAACCACTGCATTGTTACTAGGTTCGGGTGAATGCCCTCCCCGTTGCTCATTATAATTGCCCTGTCACAATCCTTGCTCGGTCAGGATCAGGGGTAGCAAACAATAGGCTCAAAACAAAGGAGATTAAAAGATTTTATCTAATTAAGCGTATTATGTTTCATAGAAAATTATAAGCAAAACGTGAATTAACTTTGGTATTAATTATGATATTAAAGTAAGTTATAATATAATTTTGTGTTTGAAGCTGGAATTGCACCCGTTACAAGTTTAAAATAAACCAGTACTGCATTGTGTGTATAATATGATAATTAAATAAAATAATGTATTGCTTTCGAATATTTTTTGTGTCGAAGATTTTTTTACCATAAATAAGGCTCTTCCACACTTGTATTATTTGTACGTATACAATTAAAGTATTTTTTCATTTCCGTTAATTTTAAGAAAATTCAATGTCAAATGAAAACACTAGTGGCCTAACTTTTACTTTTTAGAAGACAATCAAGAATTAAGATAATTAATTATGTGCAATATAAAACAGTTAAAGTGATTTTTATTCAGATATATTCAGCCAAAAAAAAACTTTTTATATCTATTGTATTATGTGTTTTATAATTTGACATTAGCAATTACTGTAAAGTTATAATATGTATTTTGTATGAAAACATACATATTAAAAGTTAACAACCAAGTACTTCCTAGAGGTATTAATGAACTGAGCTGTCTGTTGAAGTTACCAAACATAAAGAAAGACACGATGTATATATAACTCCATCGCGTGATACGACCACGTAAACAGAGTACAGTCGAAAATATTTTTTCATCACACTTGCTCGTAAACAGTGTCATAACATGCAGGCTACCTTGGTTGCAATATAGAAACTCTTCACAAAATTTTTATGGCAACATTGCCTTTGATTTTATGATTTAAATTCGGCTTTTGTTTTTTTTTTAATAGTAGATTATTAATTTATTTCATTTCGGCACAGTTGCATGCGCCATGATCACGAGACGACTAGAAATATAGAGCTTCTCTAAAAGCAAGGTACGCGGAACAAAACCCGAATTTAAATCATAAAAATTATTAACGACCGCTATAGTCAAAACATTGTATTGCATTTGATGACACGGAAACTCACTATGATGCTTATTGAGAAAGTTCTACGACAGAAAAGAATCAAATGGCTGGATAATTTCGTATTATGCGATTTGAAATCGCACGACAGAGATAACGTTACGTCAAAATTATACAGGTTGTGGACAGAGCCACATAAATTAGAATATGGCTCAAGATTTTGCAAGGGATTGTCATTGATGTTATGACCGTTAAAACAGTATTCAAAGCACTATGCAGTACTGCCCCAGTCGATTATAATTTTAATAAGGAAATATATGATAAAATCAATTTATTATATAAATATAGCAAGCACTGAATTTGAATGTTCTAGGTCACATAAATTTGTAATTATTTACATATGTTGGGGGAGCTAAAATAAACAAATGTGTCTAAATTAAATAAATGTATGTAAAGTCTAAAAATTACGTGTAAATTGTTGTTAAATTCTTTCGGCATTCCTTCAATGTAAATGTTATTATTGTTTTATAAGTAAATGTAAGAATAACGCTCGTTATTTGTATTAAAATTAATTTAATTTACGAATATATTTAAGCTGCCGAATTTGTTAAGGACATTGTAGGTAATTAAATGTGGGTAAAAAAAAACATTCGCATCAATCCCTCTGTTACATTATCAAAAAATATTAAACCCTATTTTTTTTCTCCTGTCAATGCAGTAATAAAAATGCAAAGATTAAGCGCGCCAAACTTTGAAAATGGGAGCCCGTCACGTCACGTTACGTCAAGGCGTGACATCACCCGGAACTTTAGGACGATGTATCTTCATAATTTCATTATTTGATTGATAAATGAAAATGACATGTCCAATTTTTTCTTAATAATATAACTGATGAAACATTTATTTTAAGAATTTAACCTACTATGTAAAATCAAAGGAAAAGCCTTATTAAGTTTTTGAATTATAGTTAGATAAATAATATAAATATGTATTGACATGAAAAGTGTGACGGTTGCATAAAATGCTCTATGTCTTTATTTTTTGAAGAATACGGCAGCTTAATATGTAACATAAATATATGTTAAATAATTGAGTATAAGACACCATGAAAAAATGTTATTGCAATACAAAATATGGGTTTAACAACTCATAAAAAATAAATCTATTGATGGAGGGTGTCAAATTCTCTATTTCGGACAAGTTTCCGTAACAATAGTGGATTTTTTTGCTTCTGAAAATCAGTAATCTTTGTAACGGCTGAATTCAAATTTTCAGCTAGTATTTGGGTTAGTTTGAGTTAGTTTACCGCTTCAAAGGTAAGTATTAACTACATTTTCAGTCTAATTTGACCATCTGCTGTAATATTTTGAATTACTTTTAGTAGACTATGTAAGAATATGACACAGTCGCCACGTTATTCTCTATGCAGTGCCAAACAGTTGCCAAAGTGGTAGTAAAACGCTCCGAAACATACATAATTACTGGAACACCATCATTTAAGTATTTTAAAAAACAAACATTTATGTATCAACTTGTAAAAAATATTTTTATTTTACTCCTCAGAATCAAACAAATCTCATTATTGTTATCGGTTCTTGACGTTCTATTTTATTTTAGTTTTGTAAGAATATGTTTTGTGAAATTTTAATCTTCGTAGCTTATTAAAAACTTAGTGAATTCAGTCTGTATTGTTAAGATGTTTTTAAAAGTTTAAATTTTTTTTTTTTAAGTTTCTGACAATGGTTGTTGTACATTCACGAAATAAAGTAGCTTTGAACTACTCTAAAAATAAATGGTTCTTATAAAGAACGCTACCTTAACGATCTGCAAAGCTTTACATAAACTAAATGGCAAAGAAAATAATTAGGTTTTATGTAAGAACGAGGATTAGCAACATAATTAATTTACTGTAACAATATTCACAATACTCCAAAAAGTAAACTGAATAAAAGTTGGATGTGATGATAAAGGTAAACTGAAACTATATTTGATTTCTATTTGCAAAATGTATGTAAACTACGAAATGTAATTGGTGTTTGCTGTACTACCTTTTTCATAGTATTCCTATTTCAAAAATTAATTAACAAACAGTAAGATCCTTTCTGGCACGTATCTGAATATCGAAAATTGAAATATCTATAGCTAAAATATTGACGGTCAAAATATCGAACCTAACCTAACCTACTTAACCTACGCTACTTTGGATATTTTGCCCGTCAATATTTTAGCTATAGATATTTCAATTTTCGATATTCAAATACGTCCCCATCTTTTCACACCAAATGTTACACTGATTTCTTTGATGCGTTAAAAGCTGGCTCAAAATTATAGTGCCATTATTTTTCTACATAACTAAAATATTTTAACTTATTTTATAGATTATATCCGTCTTAAATGACAGACTGTATTCACTAATGTCACTTCTGTCATGCCAAATCTATACTCGACATAATATACGTGTACATACTTATTAAATATAAGTCATTAAAATGTCTTAATTAAAGTAAATTGAAGTTTTCAAATTCCTTTTTTATCATCTTGGAGAGATAAGTGACTAAAAATTGTATCAAAAACATAATAAAAAGAGTCTATACCTAGTAAATAAATGTAGTGAAGTTCATATTTTATTCAGTTCAGAAATAGCTCAAGTTTTGCCAACAGCTGTAGAACTATTTTTGTAAAATAAATTTGAAATTACGGCTGTTTGCCTAGCGTTCAATTTGACACATTTTCTATCTTAGCCATCAACATCTATGTATCGACTGCATGTCTCTTACATCAAAACGGCGCATAAAATTTGTTCACAGCGCGTATTTGTGAACCTTTACTATAGGTTGTTGACGTCTGTGACGTGGGCTGTCAAAGTAATATGGATGATCGATGCGCCACGCGTTTTTTTCCAAGCAGCCAGCTAGTGCCGTAAGGTAACATAGATGTCAATGATCTTAGCAGATACTTAACACATCCAGTCGTCATTCAAAATTTTGCAGAAAATTGAACGCTCACGAGCATTCGTGGTACCTACCTACCAAACTTTTGATTGACAACCGATAGCGGGATTTAATATATTTAGTTCTATTTAAACTATCTCGTGATTAGCAAAGACAAAATAAAGTAAATCTTAATACTAATCTTTTCGTTTATAAATCGCATTTCGTTTATAAAACTTACAAATGAATCACAACCAAATTTGGATGTGTTCTCGGTTTTATTGTGATTTGCCTAATATATAAAAACAAAAATTGATAACTCACGTCTTAAATAGAGTTTAGCTAGACTTCATTTGGGCTAATTCGTAGCCGCTGAGTCGCGTTGCTCCTAGGAGGAAAGGCTACGATTTAGCCCGAAACATGTCGAGCTAAACTCGATTTAAGACGTGAGTTATCCGCTACAGTATCATTTAATATGAGTGAGACTCACGGTAGTTTAATGTTAAAACTAAATAATTATCTCGAAACATATTTATTTAAATAAATATCACTATCTCTCCCGGCCTAAGACATTGTGTTTTGTATCTAGAGTTAATTTTTTATCGTGATAATGTCACAGTTTAAGAGTCAATTTCAAGCACTATCAAAATGTTCTGTGATACATGTGTTTATTAGTTCGTATTATGTGAATGTATGATATTATTTATCATTGGGTGTCAAAGTCTTAATGGCGATAAATAAACGTACTTAAACAGGTTCGGTAGTTTTATTTTAGTTGGTTAATTATTCTAGCCTCCAACCGAAGCAACTGGAGATCTATGGGGGAGGACTATGTCCAACAGTAGATGTCGTATAGCTGAAAATATTATGATGATGATGATGAATGACTCAAGAACAAGTATTCCAACTTTAGCTTTACTTATTAGCTTCTCATCATCATTAGACAAATTATAATCTGTATCATCATTAGCCGAAAGACGTTCACTGTTGAAAAAAGGCCTCTCTCTCTTAAAACGCTACAATGAACTTGTATTCACTTGGTTACCTACTCGTCCTCGTAGCCATATCGTGTCTACATTCCTGTCCATTGGTGGTGTAGGGGTTATAGGCCGCAGCACGGATTGCTCAGGACCTGGGTTCGATTCCCAGCGCTGGTCTCTTTTTCTGGTTTTTCTGTGCATGCATGTCTCAGTTTGTATTTTCGATATGGTTTCTAGGGTTACCCTTAAAAGTAACAAATATGGAGTTGAAATAAAAAATACAAAAAAACTCCAAAAAGCCAATCATAACTTATCATTTTGTTGCTAAATAAATATTACAAATCAGTTGTATTCACTATTGCATCATCTGAACTAACGTCATAATAACGTCATATTTATTTAACGTTTGGGCTCCACAGAAAACCAGCGTTACTGCACATAATGTGCGGCAACACATGCTGAGTGGAGACCCTTTTTGGTATCCTGCCGTGTCACCTAGTAACATAGTTTTAGTGCTAGTTCTAGTCTTAGTTTTAGGTGGTACATTTTGGAGCCAAAATAAACTTTTCTTTCTTTCTTTCTATAATGCTCTTAAATTGTGGAAAACCCAAATTTGCTAAGCTCAAGCATACCAAGTACCAACCGAACACGATTTCCGCCGGACCAAAATAGCCGGACGGTTCCCCCGAGACACAGCCAAGAACTAAGAAATTGTGACCGGACAATAGACAAGAATGAGTCACTTTGTCCGAAATGGCTCAAGGGAGACTGCTCACTTTTAGGTTTGTTTAATTTCAGTACTTATAAGTTTTCCTGTCGTAAAAGCCTCGAATCGTTTGAGTTAGGTTATTTAATACTAAAGAAACAGTTTACGCTACGCACCGATATTGTTGCCAATAGTAGCCTACCCAACGAAGACCAAAAACTGCCCTACCATCAAGTAATATTATGTGCGTTACAATTAAAGCAGTTACTACAGTCTTAAAATCTATTACCCGAAAAAGAGCGTATCTTCACGGCACTTACGTCCTTTTGTTGAGAAGCGCAGTTAATCGGCAATAACTCAAAAACGGTATATCCGATCATGTTGAAACCAATTTTCGTTGAAAGTATTTATTAAGCGTTACCTCTCCATATTTTCTGGACAAACGGTTTACAAGATGGGGGGGGGTTCACAATTTTTGCTACTTTGGGAGCGATTTATTCCGGAAATCTTCACTTAATCAAAAAAGTGTTTTGAGAAACCTTCCATCCATCCATCCATCCCAGCCTATATACGTCCTACTGCTGGGCAGAGGCCTCCTCTCAGAACAAGAGGGCCATAGTTCCCACGCGGGCCCAGTGCGGATTGGGAACTTCACACGCACCATTGAATTGCTTGGCAGGTTTGTGCAGGTTTCCTCACGATGTTTTCCTTCACCGCAAAGCTCGTGGTAAATTTCAAATGTAACTCCGCACATGAATTTCGAAAATTTCGTTTTCTTTTCAAAGCACCCTAATGTATCCTACACGTAATATTTTATTCAGGCGAGCCTTAACAACTTGACCAAGATTATACGACAGTCGCCACGGCGAGCGGTTTCTCGATCCATTGCGGCATCGATACACTTGACCCTCAGCAGTTAATTTGCAACACACGCAGTGTATGTAGAGAATTGCGCGTTGTCGTCGGTGGATAGTGATACGAAAAGTTGGATGTCAGAGTTTTTTTCTTGAGATAATAAAACATGAATTGTTTACTTGAGTTCGGACGTCGATGAGATCTTAAGATAACACGGAGGATACAGGCCGCCTTCCAACCGAAGCAACTCAAGGTTTATGGGGGAGGCCTATGTCCAACAGTGGATGTACTACGGCTGCAGATATGATGGTGACAATATTCATCATCCCAGCCTATATACGTCCTACTGCTGGGCACATGCCTCCTCTCAGAACAAGAGGGCTTGGGCCATAGTTCCCACGCGGGCCCAGTGCGGATTGGGAACTTCACACGCACCATTAAATTGCTTCGCAGGTTTGTGCAGGTTTCCTCACGATGTTTTCCTTCACCGCAAAGCTCGTGGTAAATTTCAAATGTAAATCCGCACATGAATTTCGAAAAACTCAGAGGTGCGAGCTGGGGTTTGAACCCACGACCCTCTGCTTGAGAGGCGATAGGGCAAACCACTAGGCCACCATGGCTTTTTTGAGAAACCTTACTATCTTTCAAAAGAGCTGCGAACTATGTGCCACACGTTGATGCAAGTTTAAAAAAAAAAAAACAATTTCGTTTATGTGTATGGAGTGCCCCCCCCCCCCCTATATATATTTATTTTTGTAATTTAACTACAAAACTAAATAGCGGCTTTGACAAGACATCTGTAATCCAAATTTCATTGATATACATCTTGTACTTTTCGAATAAAATGCCTGTGACATGGGTAAGGCCGCGAATTTTAACCAATGTGACATAGGAAATAACATAAAAAAATACGTGACGTTACCATAAAACGTAACGCAAATTTTTATAAAGCCTAGATCAAACTGGTAAAAATTCCCATTAGGATAACGTATGTATGAAAAAAAAATACATGTCAATATAATAAAGTGAAGTTATTATTTTTACTAGAACTTTCTGACGATACTGATCTTAAATCTGTCCTATATGAGATCTATAGAGCTAAACATGAGAATGGGGAAGTAGAAGTACCCTCTAGTTGACGAACATCTTTCCAAAAGTGTATCTTTACATGCCTCTCTAACACCGACAGTAAGGTGCACATTTATAAGCATAACGAATTTGGATGTGGTTTTTTTTATTCGACTGGATGGCAAACGATCAAATGAGTATGAGATCACTACCGCCCATAAAAATCTGCAACACCAGGGGTATTGCAGACGCGTTGCCAACCTAGAGGCCAATGATGGGATACCTCACGTGCCAGTAATTTCACCGGCTGTCTTACTCACCACGCCGAAACACAACAGTGCAAGCACTGCTGCTTCACGGCAGGATTAGCGAGGAAGATGGTGGTAGCAATCCGGGCGGACCTTGCACAAGGTCCTACCACCTAGTTGTGAGCATGCTTGTGACTTCGACTGTACAAGCTATTAAATACCTCAAAGAAATGGCCAAAACCCTAAATCACAGGTTTTACCAATTTAGGAAGTAGTATCTTAGTTAAGTGGACAATGTAAAAAGATGTTTTTGTAAATAAATTATTATGATTATTAAGTTTAGGTAACAAATGAACTAAGTAGGTAAGGTGAATCTCTCCGTTTGTCTCTCACTTTAAATACGCTATGCATGTAGCAGGACGTGAACACAGAACTCGCCACAATTCTCTTGTGCCGATCCCTGCACCTACAGATTAAAATTTATTTAACTTCAAAATATCCATCTAACTAACTTACTGTGCGTGCAGTCATTGGAAACCTAATAATAAACTGGTGTAAGTTAGAAATTTTTCTATGTGAACTTCCCTTTACCACATTTTTTCGTTACGTTATGTACAAAATACGTAGCATTTTGTAAAAAATGTAACGTAATCGTAACGAAAGTGTAACGTATTTTATACAAAAAATCGTTTATCATGGTGAATAACGACATTTTGAACATAATAACACATGCCACTTACATGGAAAAGATTACCCTATCGTATGAAAAAACAACCAGTTAAAAATAATCACCCTTAAAATCGAACAAGCACTTTCGACGTTTTTTCGAAAAAAAACCTCCGCGTCACTTTTGATGGCTGTTTGTCAACAAACTGATGAGATTTATTTATTCATCGATGTTGCCCTATTAGAGTATTAGTTGCCAGTGTACAAAAACAAATTTCTACCGAAATTAGCGTTAAAGGTAGCTTCATAAAGCGTCACCTAAGTATTCGTAACGAAAACGTGGTTTTTGGCACGTGAAAAGAAATAAATATAAAACATGAAAATTATTTGATTATCATGATTCCGCAATCGGTAGGACTATCGTTATATCATAAATTTTGTTTAAACAAAATCATGATCATGAGAAGTTAAATAGCATGAAAATAATAAGGTATTATGTACTCGTGGTCAAAAAACATAGTCAATTTCGTTACGTTTTGGACGGTAATTTATTTTTATTATTTTTTTAAAAAGGGTTTAAATCAATTATCTCATTTGCGACCTTGAGAGTTTATATCGTGTCATATGATAAAAAAAAATTAAACCTCTAGGTGTTATCAGTTTTTTTTTATCAGCGTTCCAAATTTGAAACGTCCAAATTTTTTTAAGAAAATTGTATTGCCGAAACCTTTTCAAAATATAGTACGAAGAAGAAGTTCAACGAATTCACGTCAAAAAAAAAAACTTTCCTTACCTACATTACAAAGTACCAGGAGAGCATAAAACATAAAGCGTCGTATAAAAATCGTTCCATTCTAGCCCCTCGACCCGTGAACGACGTGCCCCAACCGTTGGTCGTCAGCGAACAATAGTGCGCCATGTTTGTGCATTTCGAATAAAAGCTTCCTTCGCGAATGTGATTTAACGTTTCTTTTTTGTGTCTCCAAATTTATTTTTCGCAATGCCGTAGGTATATTTTGTAAGCTTTTCTGCATGACGTGCGGTCGTTATGTTTATTGGGAATGCGCTGGTGGAATACGGCGCGGCGCGGTGGATTTCATAAAATAGGCGAATTTAAGACACCTATTTGAAGGATTTTGGTTTCAGTTGAGTTTATTTTTTTTATCCTATTTATAAATTACCGGAATTATAGATAACCATATAGTTACCATGGCGTTAAAAACTGTGTTTATCTTTGCCCGTCGCAATTATAAAAAAAAAGTAGTGTTTTCTGTCACGGCAGTGTTAGGATTAGACGGTTTAGTTACAAAACGTTTATTTAATAACAAACATACACACGATCATTAATAGTATTTTTTTAACTAAAATGTTATACAATGATTTAATAAACCTATTCCTCGAAATGGTTTTGGAATTAGACCACATGTAAAAAAGTGATCAATCCCAATTTCAAAGTTCAATATCTCAAGAACAGCTTAATCGATTTTAATGGCTTTTAGGAAAGGAATCTTGTCTTTGCGTAAAAAAAACGCATTGGTCCATCCGTTTGAGAGCTACGAGTCAAACAGACAGACAAGCATTTAATTGGCGTCAGAATTATAACACCCCTCTCTTTACAATGAGGGTTAAAAACAAAACTCTGAGGGATTCTTAAAGGGTTAAATATCGCTAGATGGAGTTAGTGTCGAGAGGTTAATTTGAAGTTTCAGTCTTAGGTCATATTTAACATAGTTCTTTATGTTCAAATATTTACGCCAGTCATATTCAGGTACCATCAGCCAAATAAGTGGTCTATCAATTTTTAAACAAGTTCCTATCAAATAAATATGTCGCTAAAGTCGAACTTTCAAGTTGACAGACACGTCTATTGGCATTATTGTTTTAAGACATGCAAGCGATTATCAACTTTAGGGTGGTAGACCACATATTTGGCTGATGGTACATACAACTATACTTCCATATATTCAGACCGCAGCAACTTTTTTAGGGTTCCGGAGCCAAATTGGCAAAAACAGAACCTTTATAGTTTCGGCATGTCTGTCTGCCTGTCTGTCAGTCCGCGGCTTTGCTCAGGGACTATTAATGCTAGAAAGCTGTAATTTTGCACGGCTATATAAATAAACTATGGCGACAAAATGGTACAATTAAAATTTGTTAAAAAAATTTTTTTAGGGTACCTCCGATAGACGTAAGGTGGGGGTGAGTTTTTTTGTCATTCAACCCTATAGTGTGGGAGAGCGTTGGATAGGTCTTTTAAAACCATCAGGGGTTGATAAAACGATTTTTCGATTCATTGATTTGTTTGCGAAATATTCAACTTGAAAGTGCAAATTATCATTAAATAGAGCGTCCCCTCCTCCCCCCCTCTAAAATCTAAACCGATGGGTGGAAAAATTTGAAAAAATTCAGGATGGTAGTAAGTATATCAAACTTTCAAGGAAAACTATAACGGCTAAGTTTGCTTGAGAATTATTAGTAGTTTATGAGTAAATAGCAGCCTAAGGTATAAAATATACCTAAACTTATAAGATTCGGTATAAAATACGAAATCCTTAGAAAAATATTACTTAATTTTTTCGTAATGGCTACGGAACCCTATTTTGGGCGTGTTCGACACGCTCTTGGCCGGTTTTTTGAGTAAAACGTGCTTCAAGTGTCACCCGCACCATGCTAGAATGAAAACACTGTAAGTAAGGACACTTTCTTTTATGAACTACAATATTTATTATCTCGTTTCTGCGCTACAAGTTGTGCACCATAATAATAGTTGCGGCAATATATAACATGCAATACAAATGCACACACATTTTTCTCTTATTTTTTTATAATGCGTAATTATGAGTAAAAAAATTACATCTCAAAATAAAAATACCCATTCAATCAATCATTCAATCATTCTTCAGCTTCAGTAGCTTTCCGCTTTCTACATCACCACACGTCACCACTTTAAAATCCAGGCTTAATGTTAAGCTCTTTAAGTCCCACTGTGTTCTGAAACTTAAAACTCTACGCTTAAAAAAATACAAAAAGTATTACACAGCGTTAAATCTTTCCTGAACTAAGTACACTCTTATTCTGAATACTGTACGGAACAAAGACTGCTAGTATTTACGTTTCAAACTATTTAAAACAAAAGAGTGGCCGAATACAAAGGGGTCTTCATAATAGAACAGTATTTTACTGTCTCGAGTGTTCTGTTCTTGGTACTTATTGAATAAATGCTACTTTAATGACAGAGAAATCAAATGAGTGTTGACACTATTAGTACATTACTACCGAGGCCGGGAAAAAGCAATTCGCGGATGAGTAGAGTTTGAGCTGAGTCCGTCAATACAATAAATACGAATCCACGAATTGCCATTACCGCTGAGGCATATATAGTGCTTTTCTCCAATAATGCGAGGAAATTAAGCAAAATTTTTGCCCTTATACTTTCCCGCAATAAGTAGTTTTTTTTTAAAGAACACGACCCGACTGATAATGCCATTTCATTCGAACAATTTAATTTAAAATGAAATGGTAGTATATCAATTAAAAATATAAATTGAAATGCAATGCAGCTTTTTATAGCTAAATTACAGTTTAAAGTGGTACTTAACGCTTTACTTAATTCGGCAATTTACTTTTGTTACCTTTTTTTCGGTATTTGAATTGTACTTGAATTCGAAAATATTATAAGAAAAAAGTGAAACTGTTTGGGACTTTTTAAATATGCAGTTTCTTTCTTAATTAAATATTAGTCTAGGAATTTATAAAAATCTGTATAAGGAATTCGATATTCACAAATATTATTTTGGCTGTTTGGATTGACTTATCGTAGTCAAATCGCGAAATTAAAAAGTAAAAAACTAAACAGTAATGGCATTTCATAGAATTTCCCGACCGCTCTCAGTGTGTGTGTTTTTTTTTATTTGTGGCATTCTATAAGGAAGAAGTTCGCGTACTATATTTGCGACAGTTAGGCGGACTTTTCATAAACAAAGCAATATGGCGTAAAGTAGCAAACATACACTAGTATACAAACGCATACACACAAAATTTCGCCTTATAAATATTAGTGGTATATACTATTCTAAGTTTAGTAGGTATAGATAGTGCCGCGAGAGTTGAAATGAATATGTAAGAGTATGAGTGTTATCACACACACAGCTCTAATCAAGAGATTCTTCACATTTTTCAGCTCTATTTCTCAAAAACTTCACCCACACGAAGCCAGGTTGCATTGCTCGGTAGCAATATCGTCATCAAGATCAAAGACAAGATCAAGATAAAAGCCGTGGTGGCCTCGTGGAAAAGCCGTGGTGGCCTAGTGGAAAAGCCGTGGTGGCCTAGTGGAAAAGCCGTGGTGGCCTAGTGGAAAAGCCGTGGTGGCCTAGTGGAAAAGCCGTGGTGGCCTAGTGGAAAAGCCGTGGTGGCCTCGTGGAAAAGCCGTGGTGGCCTAGTGGAAAAGCCGTGGTGGCCTAGTGGAAAAGCCGTGGTGGCCTAGTGGAAAAGCCGTGGTGGCCTAGTGGTTTGACCTATCGCCTCTCAAGCAGAGGGTCGTGGGTTCAAACCCCGGCTCGCAACACTGAGTTTTTCGAAATTCATGTGCGGAATTACATTTGAAATTTGCCACGAGCTTTGCGGTGAAGGAAAACATCGTGAGGAAACCTGCACAAACCTGCGAAGCAATTTAATGGTGCGTGTGAAGTTCCCAATCCGCACTGGGCCCGCGTGGGAACTATGGCCCAAGCCCTCTTGTTCTGAGAGGAGGCATGTGCCCAGCAGTACGACGTATATAGGCTGGGATGATGAATATTGTCACCATCATATCTGCAGCCGTAGTACATCCACTGTTGGACATAGGCCTCCCCCATAAACCTTGAGTTGCTTCGGTTGGAAGGCGGCCTGTATCCTCCGTGTTATCTTAAGATCTCATCGACGTCCGAACTCAAGTAAACAATTCATGTTTTATTATCTCAAGAAAAAACTCTGACATCCTGACATCCAACTTTTCGTATCACTATTTACCAACGACAACGCGCAATTTTCTACATACACTGCGTGTGTTGCAAATTAACTGCTGAGGGTCAAGTGTATCGATGCCGCAATGGATCGAGAAATCGCTCGCCGTGCCGACTGTCGTATAATCTTGGTCAAGTTGTTAAGGCTCGCCTGAATAAAATATTACGTGTAGGATACATTAGGGTGCTTTGAAAAGAAAACGAAATTACGACCACAGGCCGCAAAGCTGGTGTAATGGGCTAAGCCTGTATGATGGCGATGGACACACTAGGAAAACAGAGGGCATGTCACCCTTATTTATCTTGTTAAGTATTCCGCCCACTACACCACATGTATATTTACTATATAACCATCGCCGTTTCAACACATGCAAAAATAGCACATTATTCGCTAGGCTTGAAAGATAGTCATTTAATAAATATAGTGCTTTTCTTAAAAGTCGAAAAAAGAAATATAAACAAACGAAACTCTTATTGACAAATGTGATCGTATTAAATATTAACAGCCGGCCGACTGCTTTATCAGTTATTTGTCGATGTATTTTTCTAGCCAAAATATTTACAGCTATTGCAGCCACAGCAGCAATAGCTGGTGGTTTGCAGGTGGTAGGACCTTGTGCAAGGTCCGCCCGGATCGCTACCACCATCTTGCTCGCTAATCCTGCCGTGAAGCAGCAGTGCTTGCACTGTTGTGTTTCGGTGTGGAGAGTAAGACAGCCGGTGAAATTACTGGCACTTGAGGTATCCCATCTTAGGCCTCTAGGTTGGCAACGCATCTGCAATCCCCCTGGTATTGCAGGTGTCTATGGGCGGTGGTGATCTCTTACCATCAGGAGACCCACTTGCTCGTTTGCCATCCAGTCAAATAAAAAAAAAAAAAGATAAAATACTGTCGTACAAGAACAATCAAAATTAAGTTTCAACTTTGCTGGAGAATTTCGCTCCCTATAATAATGTTCTTATACATACATTTCAGAATTATTTACAAAGCTAGATACTCATTAAGATCTCGATATTGAATTTTTGATGTTTGTGATTCTACGAGTATAAAGAGCAAACGCGCGGTGACAAAATACTTATGGGAAATTTCGATTCTATGATTAAACCACTGTTAGTATGTTTATCTTCTTAGACATCAAAGCGTATGTCCATCATACGTGAAAAAGCTCGAAGAAAGTTCCCTGGAGCGATATAATTTCCAAAACAAACATCGGCCTCTTGGGTATACATGTTAAAAGGGAAAATATGTCATATGCCACAAAAGGTTACGTTATTATCCCAAAGCTTTGTGTCTGGAGATAAAATATACATATAAATATCGTCCCAAGATTTTCGCAGAACTATTAAATAACCATTGAATATTGCTTTGTGAGCGTGCGGAATGATTTTATTTATAGCCAACTGCTTTGTTTGAAATGAGTTCACTTTGCTTTAATGCTTATATTATTTTTCGTCTTGTTTTTGTAGGGTTCACACGAGCGTTTTTCATTATTGAGGAGATACGTAGAAAGATTCACCAATTCGCCAAGTGCATTAGCTCGTTGAAGTGGCAATATGCAGGCCATTATATAGCATGCAGAATAGATGACTGTTGGGGCCGAAAATTTCTCGAATGGAGAGGATGACTGGTTCCCGCGGGTTCACGGTGAATGTAGACTGCTTCCAACCAAAGTAACTGGAGGTTTCTGGGCAGGTCTATGTCTAACATGTGGCCGATATGATGATGATGATGATGATGATGATGGCTAGGAGACAGCGGTTCTTTCTATTGCCAACTACTACGAACTCCGAACGAAGTGGAAACCACCACACTATTTTCCGAAGAAAGTTATCCATCATGAAATAACGTTTTAAACTTTCGTGATCTTCACTAATAGTCAAATTACCAAAAACGGGACTTATCACGCTAAAACACACGAGTAAAATTTACCCTGAAGTTTTTACCACATTGCAGTGGCCGTGGCAGTAGACTGAAGTGTACAGTGCCAAGTCTGCCTAGCAGCGCGAGTCATTCAAACTACCCGCACTCGATCACAAAAAGTATCGGCACTCGTATCTCGAACTACCCGCACTTGGTCATTTTTATTTGTCCCGTTGTCTGTCTGTCTGTAATCAAATCTTGCAAGTTAAATTCGACCGCCTTACAGTAGTTGGATTGACTTGAAATTTGATATGTTACTTATGTAAATTGCGTGACAATACAATAATATGACAGTGACATCATGTTGCCCGGCCAGGATCGTCTCCACAGGACGGAACTCCTCAACAGTTAATGGCATCGACTTGAAATTTGGTATGCAAATGTAGTTTGGGCGACAATGCAAAATACATTCAACAAAAAGTACAGTCAGCAAAAAAAGCTTGTAGTTATTAAAAATGAAATGTTTACCAAAAACTTTTTTCTTGTTTGTCATTAACGTGATAAGTCCCGTTTGTGGTATTTTGACTATAAGTCATTCTGAAGTTTTGCAACCAATCTTCAACCAACGACCACATCTACTTTATCGAGAGTGTAACTAGTTGGAAGAAGAGGCAAATAATGTTATCTCTCTAGGCTGGAAAGACTCCTGCAATCCTCTGGTAAAATATTAATATGGGCAGAATATGAATGCTCATCATTATCATCTGCCAAAAAAACTTCCACTTTTGAACAAGTGAGTGAGGACCTTTAGAACGCCAAAACGAATGACAACTCGCCAAAGTTTTGTCTTCTTTTTTAACTGTTAATTTCATGTGTTTTATGTAACTTTATGTATAGTTGCTAAATTATAAATAAACGTATTAACTTGTCTTTGTTGTTTTATGTGTATTTCATCGTCAATAAAGCATGTATATTTTTATGTATGTTTATACAAAAGTTTGTGACGCAATTTTACGGGTAAATCCTTTCGCTAGAACACATCAATTCATCATTTTCTTTGTGACTTCATAACAATTAATGGCATACATCCATCACGCCGTGTGTATGTGGGTATTATTAAAAACACGACCGTGTGAGCGAGGCTAAGCAGAATAGGGTTCAGTAGTCATTCAAATAACAAGGAATTATCTGTAATAATACGTATATTATTGATCCTGCTAATATTAAATTGAAGTTTGAAATTTTTTGATCTCGATTATGTTTAAAGGTAGATTTTTTATTTTATCTTATGGTCCAACATCCGATGTAAGATCGACCTTCGCCGATTTGTTAACCGGATACACATTAGTACCTGGGCGACCGAGCTTTGCTCGCGCTAAAACTCGATAATAAGCGTTTTCCCAGAGATAAAACCAACTAGATCGATTTGTCATCCCCGAAAACTAAATACATCTAGTCATCTACTAAATTTCATCGAAATCGTTGGAGTCGTTTCCAAGATTCTGATTATATATATGTATATATCGTGCTCGTTTAGAGATGTTAGATAGATATTTTATCAAAAAGAACAAAACCAATTATTATGTGTTGTTGGTGTGGTGTTACATGTTGCATTATATTTTATACTCTCCATTGGCGTTTAGTTCGTTTGGCAAGCTCGTTAAATTTGAAAAGATAATTAGTTTTTACAATTTATTATATGCATGAACTTTTTTTGGCAACCTATATGGATTTTGTTCAGAAACTTAATTTACCTATTTAATATTTATTTTTTCGGTTAGTAAGTCGGTGAAGGTCGATCTTACTTCGGATCCTCTAATAAATAATAATAATAATAAGCCTTTATTTCCTTAATTATACACTGTAAAAAAAACCTATATTCTAAATTATATTAATCTAGCTTTTGAGTCAAGGCTCCTTTCCGGGTATTGGCCTCCTCCAGTTGTCCCCATGCTTTCCTGTCCTCTGCTTTCCTTGTCCAGTTTTTTCCAGCGACACTACGTATCGTCCACCCACCTCTCTCTAGGGCGCCCTCTACTTCTGTGGCTGCTCGGCCCCGCCCATTGTGTGGACCGGTCCAGCAGTGCTGAGCAGCTGTTCCGGGTGGCTCAAGATAGGGGAAGATTTTTGGAGCTAACGGCCAACCTCCGATAGTGGAGAGGCACTTTCAGAAGAAGAAGAACAAGATGAACTAGAATTCTGTATTAATCTATTTCATGAACTTAAGTGACGAATTATAGGCTGAACTAGGAAAATAAATCTTTGGTCTATGTATTGAAATTAAGTACAGGATTTGCTTAGATTGGGCCTGTAAATTGCCCTAAATTATGTTATTTTTTCAATCGAAGTATTGATAGTCTTACAGTCAAGTTCATAAACTTGTAAGCTCAAATTTGATCATAAATATCTGAACACTACCCTATTGTTAACGGCGTAGAAGCGTGTTCAGATATTTTTCATCAAATTTATGCTTATCAGTTTCTAAACTCGACTGTACCTAATATAATGACTTACCTTGTAGTATGGTTTTGCTTCTTCAGCAGTCGTAAAGACCTGGAACTTTACTAGAATAAGATACCTGAATGGCTTCGAGAGAAGTACGGCCGTGGCTTTGTTTTTTTTTGCTCGGCTCGGCGGGGCACTGCCACGGCAGTGCACGCCCCAGATATCTTATCCTATAGGCCTTTTTTAATGCATATGTTTTTGAATTTATAGGCTACTAGCTTGTCCTATGCCTTCATGCAGCAGCCGTATTCTGATGAATCCGGACTAGATGTTTTAATGAAGAAGTATTACGAAAAGTAAAATGAAAAATTGTGTGAAATCTTGTATGGAAGGTGTTATATTATTGCATGTCAATGTAGGTATACATTTAGAAGCCTGCTACCTCCTATACTAACTTAGGCACTTGTCCCACCGCCGAAGACGTGCGTGCGACGGGCGATTACTCGCCCCACTCTTTCGAGCAGGGCGGCCGCTAAGCTAACATCGCTGAGCTAGTTTTATAGCTCAGCGAGTTCTCGCCGGCACAGCCAGCGGTCATATATGAATATATGAGTCTCTTTTACTCACGCAGGATCTTATATCTTTTGTTCGCTTCTTACCTTCTCTGTTACTCTTCTCTTCTCTCTTTTCTCGATTACCAGTCGTTTCTTTGCCGGTGGTGAGACAACTGCCTTAATCCCAGGCTACCTCTGTACTATTAGCTTATACGTTTGTCTTATCTGTCTCTGGGTGTAGAAACTCTATAGATTTCTTGGTAAATTAATTTTACCATTTAAGATTGTTTCGGTGGGTTTCACGTAGCATTTTATGGTAGTATTTTATGTTCAATTTGTGGTTAAGTGGCAATAATGAAATTGTAAATTGTTTTTAGAAACCCTACTCTTCTGTTATGTTTCTTGCAATAAACTATTAACTAACATTTTGTCACTGGCCTTTTTTAAAATAACAGACATAAAATCAAACAATATTCCATACAACAGATGTATTACGTAACGTTTTATGAATATGAAACTAAGGTACTCGTGTACAGGCCCTATACCACTTAAATTGAGACGTTCGTATCTTGCCGTCCCGCTCACGCTTATATTATTTAATAAGAGTGAGAGGGACGGTACGATACGAACTTCGATTTTCTACAACACTATTTCCAACTCTCTTCCTTCGAACTTCGACCCCTGCTTGGTTAGAGATCTCTCTGTTGTCGCTTTTCGCAAGTGCAGGTAGCATTCCAATGTTGACAACCGCGACCGGCAACCGCGACATACGACCGCGGCCGTCATGCGACTTATGCTAAGTATGAATTAAAATAGCACGGACGGAAGCAAGCGCTCGCATCAGGCGACTAAGGCTACTCGTATATTCACCTATAAATGCAATCGGTCGCTTGCAGTGTCACTTCGTACCGCTACATCACAATGCTTACCTAAAGGCCAAACGATTAGTTTCGATGGAGCTATATTTTTCCTATAAATTGAATTGAATTGAAATGCTTACCTACTACAGAGATGAACATAACTATTGTGGTCTCTTTCACACGTCGACCTTAGCGTCTTGACGTCGTACACGGCATTCAAACTCCTTGCGCTGCATTTCCAATTATTTCAAACCATCACAGCGTTAAGTGCATCATAATTATACAAAATAGCTAGATTTAATAAAGCACAAGACGAATTATTTATGGATTTTGTAAGCGCCGACGCTGTGCGTTGTGTTCAGAAGTCGATCGGAATGTTAACGCTGACGTCAGTCATCGCGTATACCATAAACATAAATTAGGAGACAAGTGCCAAAATTCATACTAGACAGCGGGTCACGCGACCCGGTCGCGGACACTATTACATGACTTTGTATACAAAAGGTGTGTAATTTTTTATGAATAAGCGAGTAAGGTAAGGTATAGAATACACCCTCCAATATTAATATTGCATGACGCTACGCGGCACTCGCATCGGAGAGGTTACGGCCAACTTGGCACGTTTTCGATTCTATTTAAAGTCGATGAATTAGTAATGAACGATGCCTTTAGCGGTGGCTGGCGGATCTTTGCTCGGCCTCTTCAATAATGCACAAGTTAGATTCAAAAATGTTTGTGTTTTGGATTCGAAACTTCCGTTTCGCTTTTGTTTTTAATGGTTGCATTTTCTTTTTTTAGGGTTTCGTACCCAAAAGTTAAAAAGGAAACTCCATTACTTAGACTTCGCTAATTTTATGATTTATAATAATATATAATAATTATTTGTTTTATTTTTTAGTAAAGACTTCGCTGTCCGTCCGTCCGTCCGCCCGTCCGTCCGTATGTCACCAGGCTGTAGCTCATGAACCGTGATAGTTAGACAGTTTAAATTTTCACAGATTATGTATAACTGTAGCCGCTATAACGAAAAGTACTAAAAACATAATAAACCAAATATTTAAGGGGGGCTCCCATACAACAAACCTGATTTTACGTGAACGTGAAAACTAATCAGAATAAACGTGATTTCTTTTGCCTATTTTTGCTAATGTCTAATGAATTCTTGTATAAGTATTAACAAGACAAAGAAGAAGTGAAGAGAAGTGTTTGTCGAAAATACAAACTGAGACATGGATGCACAGAAAAACCAGAAAAAGAGACCAGCGCTGGGAATCGAACCCAGGTCCTCAGCAATCCGTGCTGCGTGCTATAACCCCTACACCACCGCTGGACAGGAATCTAGACACGAATTTTTCCTATGCATACATATCTCAGGTTGCTTATTTCTACTACGCTACTTATGCAGCAGCACTTTGTATTTTCGATATGGTTTCACGGGGTACCCGTAAAAGTAACAAATTTGGAGTTGAAATAAAAAATACAAAAAGACCAAAAAACCAATCATAACATAGAAGTGTTTGTAGTAGAATCTAAGTAATGGTACGGAACCCTTCGTGCGCGAGTCCGACTCGCACTTCGGCGGTTTTTCTTTTTTTAGTGAGTACCAGTGTGAAGGCATATTAGTATTTTAAATAAGTCTAGTATTGTGAGCTCCGTTTGACAACTTTGATAATTGGTTAAACAGCTACATGAGCCAATCACAAGCGAGTCCGTAACGTCAAACGGACCTCGACACTAACGCCATCTGGTGATATTTCATGTAACTACCGTGAACCTCGCTCATATTAAATGATATTATAACGGATAACTCACGTCTTAAACCGAGTTTAGCTCGACATGTTTCGGGCTATTTCGTAGCCCTTCCTCTCAGGAGCACGCGACTCGGCGGCTGCCGCAACACGCACACTACGCGCCACCGCTCTGCTCGCACGACTCAACGACTGAGTCAGAGCAGTGACTGAGCAGGCTGGCAGGGGCTGGCAGGGGCGAGTCGCGTGCTCCTGAGAGGAAGGGCTACGAAATAGCCCGAAACATGTTGAGCTAAACTCGGTTTAAGACGTGAGTTATCCGTTATAATATCATTTGATATTTCATGTGTCAAGAAACCTTCACTTCCGTCAGTTCAACGCTTGCTTTTTCATAAATTTTACTAAATTACAGAATTTTAGGCCTCTAGGTTGGCAACGCATCTGCAATTCCCCTGGTGTTGCAGATGTTTATGGGCGGTGGTGATCTCTTACCATCAGGAGACCCCCTTGCTCGTTTGCCATCCAGTCGAATAAAAATGATAAATAAACATTACTTATCAGTGAAACGTAATTTTTGAATGTAAAGCTTAATCAGTTTTACAGAATCACTTTAATGCATAATTTCATTGAAATTACAATTCATAAAGGACCCAATTTAAATTTTGCTGTGTAAATTCAATTTATATTCCTACCAGGAAAATGTTTTAAATGATTGATGTAAAATTTACGTGATTAAGTACTGTGATGCGTTTCTAAATGTATGATTAAATGTTTATTTCAATGTTTTTAATATATAGTCAAAAGAAAATAAAAATCACTTGACTTACATCAAGAAAATTAAATCCGCATTAAAGTACAATTCAATAGAATCTGTCAATTTTCTACATATTCAAGACACCCTATCGTGGGCACACTTGATTATATATGTCCCTGTTGTTGCAATTATCATCTAAAAGTAATCAAAAAAGAATAACACACATCACAAAGCCTTAGGCAGCCCGGTGTTTATATTAGTAGGCTGGAAGTGTCTACAGGATTGTCAGATTCTATTGAATTGGAGTTTACACGTAAACCTGCGCAAGTCTCGCTACGCAGTTCTTATACCTATTCACACGGCGGCCACGCCGTACAAAATACGCGTTCTAGAATCTTTATAGGCACGACGATGTCTGTACACGCGTTAATGTGTGCGTAAGATACACAGGGCTGACTATCGCAAAACCCTAATAGGTGCAATGACATTTAAAGGTACTTATATGTAGGTATGGCTTAGATAGTGCAAATCAATATAATCGTTAATCTTACCTATTTATTTAAACCTAATTAAAATGTGTCTGTCTGTGTATTTAATTACGCATTATTATTTTCAATTACAATATACGACTACAAACTTAAACGAATTATTCGGTAGGTAGTTATTTCATGTATACGTAATCGCGATAATTTTAGAAATCATTATTTACTTAGAAAAAGGAAGTAGGTAGGGTACCGTTGCCATTTCGCAAAATGATTGCTCCCGAACTTAGTGCCGTGCGGCCGACATCCATCGCGTCGCGCACCCGACTGCTTTCCTGCGGTTTTCCTGCAATCTGCGCTAGAGGGGTGGGAATCTCATTTCTATCCTTGCGACCGCTCTCAAAGACCATGTACTGACTTTTCAAAATATTTTTAATAAGGCTTAAGACCGAGTTATAAAAGCAACGAGGTTTTCGAAAAGTACATTAAAAAAATACAGGAAAGCAGACCAAAAAAGTAGATGACAACACTATAACAACAGCTCTATATACTCACTTCCAAATAAAAGTAGTGTTTTATATTATCGATGGAAGAATTCGAAAATGCTGATTTTGCTTTATTTGTATCATGACGAAAAGTCATAATGTGTTGAAATAAGAAAAAGATAAAGAAGCGTATTATTATTTTAGTAAGGTTTATTTTGTATACTGATGGTTATTCTTTACATAACTTTTACGGTAACTTTGAAAAGTTTTGCAAGTTGGTAACAGAGCAGAACCGCATATCACGATCGCGTGTCATCGTCTATACCCGAAGCATGCTTCCGAAATCCGAAGGTTTTTATAAGAGCTCACGGAGTGTACGCCTCCTAGAATCCAACTGACATGGCCTGTCACGCTACAAAATATATTAATATTATACTTTTCATTGATTCTTCGAATAAACTTTAACGTATTTAAAATTCCCTTCTAACTACGGTTAAAAAAGCGTAAGAAAAACTTCTTTAAAAAAATCTTAGATTATGTTTGAACAAAGTAATAAATTATTAATCTCTTATTAATCTAATTCTGTTTGAATTTGGTTCTTGATTTTAGACATAACAGAGGAACAGACTTAACTTTTTAATTAAAATTTTGCTTTAATTTTCAAGTTAACCTATTTTCATTTTAATTACAATCTTGTCTCCGACTTCCGAAAGTTAAATACTTTGAAAATAGTTAACAAAATTTAATCCAATGTGGCTGACACTTGTACTTCATTAAGCAAATACGTACTTATGTTTAGAAGAAAAATTTTCCCTCCAAAATGAAACAGACTTTTTTTCGTGGACGTGATTGTGAAATATGAAATTATTATTACGCCCACAGTTTTGACAAATCTTATTATACCTTAAAGGTCGAAAACTGAGAGGACCAATGAAATAGCCATAAAACATAACCCTCCTTGGGGCAGTCGGCTAAAAATGAGGAATTGTGCTAATCTGATAAATTAAAAAAATACGGGTTATCAATGATAATGCTTATTATAAAATTAAGCAACATAATTTAACATAAGTATAGTCTAGTTAAAAAAATACAAAGTTGCCGCGAGACAGTCAAAATCACAGTCAACAAGTCAATAAGTTCGCCTTTGTACATCTTATTATCCTGTGTTATGTTATTTTCATGTGTGTTATGTACAATAAAGAGTTTTACAATACAATACAATACAATACAATACTACGCTAAAGCCTGAACTCGCATTTTAACGATAGATAATGCGTCATACGATTCTAAAACAGCGTCCATTATTCCAACAACCGCAAAAAACTAGCAATCCTCCATGCATACCTTATCATCAAGGTAGGTACATACACCAAATAAATGGACACTGGATTAATAAGAGCTGCCGGGATTCCCGAAAATCCCGTTCCCGGGCTCCGGGCATTAGTGTTGACAATGTCACGGCTTAGCCACCTTTATGATGTTAATTTTCTTGTCAAAATGCAGCACTGTCCTGCTCCGGAATTACGTAGGCAACGTTGACATTTAAACTTGGAATTTTTCGTGACGACGGATTCTTTTGACATTAAATACTTGCATTTTGGGGTAGATGGAGATTTTAGTATAGTAGATTAGATTCCAACTAATAGTTAATTATGTAAATGAGTAAGTTTGCGAGTGTGCCTGTGCATATTTTTTGCTTTGCGTATCTATATCTGGTCACATAATTTTTGGAAGTCAAGTCATTTTCTAAACAATAA
>NC_133477.1:19682504-19722883 GCF_025370935.1 Choristoneura fumiferana | reverse complement strand
GTATACAAACGCATACACACAAAATTTCGCCTTATAAATATTAGTGGTATATACTTATCTAAGTTTAGTAGGTAGAGATAGTGCCGCGAGAGTTGAAATGAATATGTAAGAGTATGAGTGTTATCACACACACAGCTCTAATCAAGAGATTCTTCACATTTTTCAGCTCTATTTCCCAAAACTTCACCACACGAAGCCAGGTTGCATTGCTCGGTAGCAATATCGTCATCAAGATCAAAGACAAGATCAAGATAAAAGCCGTGGTGGCCTCGTGGAAAAGCCGTGGTGGCCTAGTGGAAAAGCCGTGGTGGCCTAGTGGAAAAGCCGTGGTGGCCTAGTGGAAAAGCCGTGGTGGCCTAGTGGAAAAGCCGTGGTGGCCTAGTGGAAAAGCCGTGGTGGCCTAGTGGAAAAGCCGTGGTGGCCTAGTGGAAAAGCCGTGGTGGCCTAGTAGAAAAGCCGTGGTGGTCAGTGGAAAAGCCGTGGGTGGCTAGTGGAAAAGCCGTGGTTACCTAGTGGTTGACCTATCGCCTCTCAAGCAGAGGTCGTGGGTTCAAACCTCGGCTCGCACCTCTGAGTTTTTCGAAATTCATGTGCGGAATACATTTGAAATTTGCCACGAGCTTTGCGGTGAAGGAAAACATCGTGAGGAAATCTGCACAAACCTGCGAAGCAATTCAATGGTGCGTGTGAAGTTCCCAATCCGCACTCAGGCTCAGCCTAGTTTAGACACCAGGGTGTCGTATATTTAGACTAATCACCCTACATCTCATGTTATAACTATTAACAATGTAACTTTTTGTCAATAAACATTGTTATTATTATTATTGCACTGGGCTCGCGTGGGAACTATGGCCCAAGCCCTCTTGTTCTGAGAGGAGGCATGTGCCCAGCAGTAGGACGTATATAGGCTGGGATGATGAATATTGTCACCATCATATCTGCAGCCGTAGTACATCCACTGTTGGACATAGGCCTCCCCCATAAACCTTGAGTTGCTTCGGTTGGAAGGCGGCCTGTATCCTCCGTGTTATCTTAAGATCTCATCGACGTCCGAACTCAAGTAAACAATTAATGTTTTATTATCTCAAGAAAAAACTCTGACATCCAACTTTTCGTATCACTATCCACCAACGACAACGAGCAATCTTCATACACTGCGTGTGTTGCAAATTAACTGCTGAGGGTCAAGTGTATCGATGCCGCAATGGATCGAGAAATCGCTCGCCGTGCCGACTGTCGTATAATCTTGGTCAAGTTGTTAAGGCTCGCCTGAATAAAATATTACGTGTAGGATACATTAGGGTGCTTTGAAAAGAATACGAAATTACGACCACAGGCCGCAAAGCTGGTGTAATGGGCTAAGCCTGTATGATGGCGATGGACACACTAGGAAAACAGAGGGCATGTCACCCTTATTTATCTTGTTAAGTATTCCGCCCACTACACCACATGTACTCGTATATTTACTATATAACCTTCGCCGTTTCAACACATGCAAAAATAGCACATTATTCGCTAGGCTTGAAAGATAGTCATTTAATAAATATAGTGCTTTTCTTAAAAGTCGAAAAAAAATATAAACAAACGAAACTCTTATTGACAAATGTGATCGTATTAAATATTAACAGAACAGCCGGGCGACTGCTTTATCAGTTATTTGTCGATGTATTTTTCTAGCCAAAATATTTACAGCTATTGCAGCCACAGCAGCAATAGCTGGTGGTTTGCAGGTGGTAGGACCTTGTGCAAGGTCCGCCCGGATCGCTACCACCATCTTGCTCGCTAATCCTGCGTGAAGCAGCAGTGCTTGCACTGTGTGTTCCGGCGTGGAGAGTGAGACAGCCGGTGAAATTACTGGCACGTGAGGTATCCCATCTTAGACCTCTAGGTTGGCAACGCGTCTGCAATACCCCTGGTGTTGCAGATGTTTATGGGCGGTGGTGATCTCTTACCATCAGGAGACCCACTTGCTCGTTTGCCATCCAGTCGAATAAAAAAATCATTAATATTTGTCTTTTTTCACCATAACAACGCAGATACAGATAAAAAATCATCGCCCCATAAATCAGCCTAACAACCATGTTGCTCAAGTAATTATCCAACCGAGCGAAAGAGTTATTCTTGTCTCAAAAAATAAACGCCATTTTTCCATGTCCGGAAAACGCAAGATTTGCTTCGTCGTCGATTTTAGCGGAAGATTTTAGGAAGTAAGGGTAGAAAGATAACGGATCCTACTAAATTGTCAAAATAAAATCAAAGTCAAATAAAAAAAAAAAAAGATAAATACTGTCGTACAAGAACAATCAAAATTAAGTTTCAACTTTGCTGGAGAATTTCGCTCCCTATAATAATGTTCTTAACATACATTTCAGAATTATTTACAAAGCTAGATACTCATTAAGATCTCGATATTGAATTTTTGATGTTTGTGATTCTACGAGTATAAAGAGCAAACGCGCGGTGACAAAATACTTATGGGAAATTTCGATTCTATGATTAAACCACTGTTAGTATGTTTATCTTCTTAGACATCAAAGCGTATGTCCATCATACGTGAAAAAGCTCGAAGAAAGTTCCCTGGAGCGATATAATTTCCAAAACAAACATCGGCCTCTTGGGTATACATGTTAAAAGGGAAAATATGTCATATGCCACAAAAGGTTACGTTATTATCCCAAAGCTTTGTGTCTGGAGATAAAATATACATATAAATATCGTCCCAAGATTTTCGCAGAACTATTAAATAACCATTGAATATTGCTTTGTGAGCGTGCGGAATGATTTTATTTATGGCCAACTGCTTTGTTTGAAATGAGTTCACTTTGCTTTAATGCTTATATTATTTTTCGTCTTGTTTTTGTAGGGTTCACACGAGCGTTTTTCATTATTGAGGAGATACGTAGAAAGATTCACCAATTCGCCAAGCGCATTAGCTCGTTGAAGTGGCAATATGCAGGCCATTATATAGCATGCAGAATAGATGACTGTTGGGGCCGAAAATTTCTCGAATGGAGAGGATGACTGGTTCCCGCGGGTTCACGGTGAATGTAGACTGCTTCCAACCGAAGTAACTGGAGGTTTCTGGGCAGGTCTATGTCTAACATGTGGCCGATATGATGATGATGATGATGATGGCTAGGAGACAGCGGTTCTTTCTATTGCCAACTGCGAACTCCGAACCAAGTGGAAACCACCACACTATTTTCCGAAGAAAGTTATCCATCATGAAATAACGTTTTAAACTTTCGTGATTTTCACTCTTAGTCAAATTACCACAAACGGGACTTATCACGCTAAAACACACGAGTAATATTTACCCTGACGTTTTTACCACATTGCAGTGGCCGTGGCCACGAGTAGACTGAAGTGTACAGTGCCAAGTCTGCCTAGCAGCGCGAGTCCTTCAAACTACCCGCACTTGATCACAAAAAGTATCGGCACTCGTATCTCGAACTACCCGCACTTGGTCATTTTTATTTGTCCCGTTGTCTGTCTGTCTGTAATCAAATCTTGCAAGTTAAATTCGACCGCCTTACAGTAGTTGGATTGACTTGAAATTTGATATGTTACTTATGTAAATTGCGTGACAATACAATAATATGACAGTGACATCATGTTGCCCGGCCAGGATCGTCTCCACAGGACGGAACTCCTCAACAGTTAATGGCATCGACTTGAAATTTGGTATGCAAATGTAGTTTGGGCGACAATACAAAATACAGTCAACAAAAAGTACAGTCAGCAAAAAAGCTTGTAGTTATTAAAAATGAAATGTTTACCAAAAACTTTTTTCTTGTTTGTCATCAACGTGATAAGTCCGATTTGTGGTATTTTGACTATAAGTCATTCTGAAGTTTTGCAACCAACGACCACATCTACTTTATCGAGAGTGTAACTAGTTGGAAGAAGAGGCAAATAATGTTATCTAGACTCTCTAGGCTGGAAAGACTTCTGCAATCCTCTGGTAAAATATTAATATGGGCAGAATATGAATGCTCATCATTATCATCTGCCAAAAAAACTTCCACTTTTGAACAAGTGAGTGAGGACCTTTAGAACGCCAAAATGAATGAGAACTCGCCAAAGTTTTGTCTTCTTTTTTAACTGTTAATTTCATGTGTTTTATGTATAGTTGCTAAATTATAAATAAACGTATTAACTTGTCTTTGTTATTTCATCATCAATAAAGCAATTTTACGGGTAAATCCTTTCGCTAGAACACATCAATTCATCATTTTCTTTGTGACTTCATAACAATTAATGGCATACATCCATCACGCCGTGTGTATGTGGGTATTATTAAAAACACGACCGTTTGAGCGAGGCTAAGCAGAATAGGGTTCAGTAGTCATTCAAATAACAAGGAATTATCTGTAGTAATAATACGTATATTATTGATCCTGCTAATATTAAATTGAAGTCTGAAATTTTTTGATCTCGATTATGTTTTAAGGTAGTAGATTTTTTATTTTATCTTATGGTCCAACATCCGATGTAAGATCGACCTTCGCCGATTTGTTAACCGGATACACATTAGTACCTGGGCGACCGAGCTTTGCTCGCGCTAAAACTCGATAATAAGCGTTTTCCCAGAGATAAAACCAACTAGATCGATTTGTCATCCCCGAAAACTAAATACATCTAGTCATCTACTAAATTTCATCGAAATCGTTGGAGTCGTTTCCAAGATTCTGATTATATATATGTATATATCGTGCTCGTTTAGAGATGTTAGATAGATATTTTATCAAAAAGAAAAAAACCAATTATTACGTGTTGTTGGTGTGGTGTTACATGTTGCATTATGTTTTGTACTCTCCATTGGCGTTTAGTTCGTTTGGCAAGCTCGTTAAATTTGAAAAGATAATTAGTTTTTACAATTTATTATATTCATGAACTTTTTTTGGCAACCTATATGGATTTTGTTCAGAAACTTAATTTACCTATTTAATATTTTATTTTTTCGGTTAGTAAGTCGGTGAAGGTCGATCTTACTTCGGATCCTCTAATAAATAATAATAATAATAAGCCTTTATTTCCTTAATTATACACTGTAAAAAAAACCTATATTCTAAATTATATTAATCTAGCTTTTGAGTCAAGGCTCCTTTCCGGGTATTGGCCTCCTCCAGTTGTCCCCATGCTTTCCTGTCCTCTGCTTTCCTTGTCCAGTTTTTTCCAGCGACACTACGTATCGTCCACCCACCTCTCTCTAGGGCGCCCTCTACTTCTGTGGCTGCTCGGCCCCGCCCATTGTGTGGACCGGTCCAGCAGTGCTGAGCAGCTGTTCCGGGTGGCTCAAGATAGGGGAAGATTTTTGGAGCTAACAGCCAACCTCCGATAGTGGAGAGGCACTTTCAGAAGAAGAAGAACAAGATGAACTAGAATTCTGTATTAATCTATTTCATGAACTTAAGTGACGAATTATAGGCTGAACTAGGAAAATAAATCTTTGGTCTATGTATTGAAATTAAGTACAGGATTTGCTTAGATTGGGCCTGTAAATTACCCTAAATTATGTTATTTTTTTCAATCGAAGTATTGATAGTCTTACAGTCAAGTTCATAAACTTGTAAGCTCAAATTTGATCATAAATATCTGAACACTACCCTATTGTTAACGGCGTGGAAGCGTGTTCAGATATTTTTCATCAAATTTATGCTTACCAGTTTCTAAACTCGACTGTACCTAATATAATGACTTACCTTGTAATATGGTTTTGCTTCTTCAGCAGTCGTAAAGACCTGGAACTTTACTAGAATAAGATACCTGAATGGCTTCGAGAGAAGTACGGCCGTGGCTTTGTTTTTTTTTGCTCGGCTCGGCGGGGCACTGCCACGGCAGTGCACGCCCCAGATATCTTATCCTATAGGCCTTTTTTAATGCATATGTTTTTGAATTTATAGGCTACTAGCTTGTCCTATGCCTTCATGCAGCAGCCGTATTCTGATGAATCCGGACTAGATGTTTTAATGAAGAAGTATTACGAAAGTAAAATGAAAAATTGTGTGAAATCTTGTATGGAAGGTGTTATATTATTGCATGGTAATGTAGGTATACATTTAGAAGCCTGCTACCTCCTATACTAACTTAGGCACTTGTCCCACCGCCGAAGACGTGCGTGCGACGGGCGATTACTCGCCCCACTCTTTCGAGCAGGGCGGCCGCTAAGCTAACATCGCTGAGCTAGTTTTATAGCTCAGCGAGTTCTCGCCGGCACAGCCAGCGATCATATATGAATATATGAGTCTCTTTACTCACACAGGATCTTATATCTTTTGTTCGCTTCTTACCTTCTCTGTTACTCTTCTCTTCTCTCTTTTCTCGATTACCAGTCGTTTCTTTGCCGGTGGTGAGACAACTGCCTTAATCCCAGGCTACCTCTGTACTATTAGCTTATACGTTTGTCTTATCTGTCTCTGGGTGTAGAAACTCTATAGATTTCTTGGTAAATTAATTTTACCATTTAAGATTGTTTCGGTGGGTTTCACGTAGCATTTTATGGTAGTATTTTATGTTCAATTTGTGGTTAAGTGGCAATAATGAAATTGTAAATTGTTTTTAGAAACCCTACTCTTCTGTTATGTTTCTTGCAATAAACTATTAACTAACATTTTGTCACTGGCCTTTTTTAAAATAACAGTCATAAAATCAAACAATATTCCATACAACAGATGTAACGTAACGTTTTATGAATATGAAACTAAGGTACTCGTGTACAGGCCCTATACCACTAAAATTGAGTCGTTCGTATCTTGCCGTCCCGCTCACGCTTATATTATTTAATAAGAGTGAGAGGGACGGTAAGATACGAACTTCGATTTTCTACAACACTATTTCCAACTCTCTTTCTTCGAACTTCGACCCCTGCTTGGTTAGAGATCTCTCTGTTGTCGCTTTTCGCACGTGCAGGTAGCATTCCAATGTTGACAACCGCGACCGGCAACCGCGACGCACGACCGCGGCCGTCATGCAACTTATGCTAAGTATGAATTAAAATAGCATGGACGGAAGCAAGCGCTCGCATCAGGCAACTAAGGCTACTCGTATATTCACCTATAAATGCAATCGGTTGCTTGCAGTGTCACTTCGTACCGCTACATCACAATGCTTACCTAAAGGCCAAACGATTAGTTTCGATGGAGCTATATTTTTCCTATAAATTGAATTAAAATTGAAATGCTTAGCTACTACAGAGATGAACATAACTATTGTGGTCTCTTTCACACGTCGACCTTAGCGTCTTGACGTCGTACACGGCATTCAAACTCCTTGCGCTGCATTTCCAATTATTTCAAACCATCACAGCGTTAAGTGCATCATAATTATACAAAATAGCTAGATTTAATAAAGCACAAGACGAATTATTTCTGGTTTTTTTTAAGCGCCGACGCTGTGCGTTGTGTTCAGAAGTCGATCGGAATGTTAACGCTGACGTCGGTCGTCGCGTATACCATAAACATAAATTAGGAGACAGGTCCAAAATTCATACTAGACAGCGGGTCACGCGACCCGGTCGCGGACACTATTACATGACTTTGTATACAAAAGGTGTGTAATTTTTTATGAATAAGCGAGTAAGGTAAGGTATAGAATACACCCTCCAATATTAATATTGCATGACGCTACGCGGCACTCGCATCGGAGAGGTTACGGCCAACTTGGCACGTTTTCGATTCTATTTAAAGTCGATGAATTAGTAATGAACGATGCCTTTAGCGGTGGCTGGCGGATCTTTGCTCGGCCTCTTCAATAATGCACAAGTTAGATTCAAAATGTTTGTGTTTTGGATTCGAAACTTCCGTTTCGCTTTTGTTTTAAATGGTTGCATTTTCTTTTTTTAGGGTTTCGTACCCAAAGTTAAAAAGGAAACTCCATTACTAATGACTTCGCTAATTTTATGATTTATAATAATATATAATAATTATTTGTTTTTTTTTTAGTAATGACCGCAATCGTCTAAAACATTGTAAGACTTCGCTGTCCGTCCGTCCGTCCGCCCGTCCGTCCGTATGTCACCAGGCTGTAGCTCATGAACCGTGATAGTTAGACGGTTTAAATTTGCACAGATTATGTATAACTGTAGCCGCTATAACGAAAAGTACTAAAAACATAATATACCAAATATTTAAACCAAACATAATAAACCAAATATTTAAGGGGGCTCCCATACAACAAACCTGATTTTACGTGAACGTGAAAACTAATCAGCATAAACGTGATTTCTTTTGCCTATTTTTGCTAATGTCTAATGAATTCTTGTATAAGTATTAACAAGACAAAGAAGAAGTGAAGAGAAGTGTTTGTCGAAAATACAAACTGAGACATGGATGCACAGAAAAACCAGAAAAAGAGACCAGCGCTGGGAATCGAACCCAGGTCCTCAGCAATCCGTGCTGCGTGCTATAACCCCTACACCACCGCTGGACAGGAATCTAGACACGAATTTTTCCTATGCATACATATCTCAGGTTGCTTATTTCTACTACGCTACTTATGCAGCAGCACTTTGTATTTTCGATAATATGGTTTCACGGGATACCCGTATAAAGTAACAAATTTGGAGTTGAAATAAAAAATACAAAAAGACCAAAAAACCAATCATAACATAGAAGTGTTTGTAGTAGAATCTAAGTAATGGTACGGAACCCTTCGTGCGCGAGTCCGACTCGCACTTGGGCGGTTTTCTTTTTTTAGTGAGTACCAGTGTGAAGGCATATTAGTATTTTAAATAAGTCTAGTATTGTGAGCTCCGTTTGACAACTTTGATAATTGGTTAAACAGCAACATGAGCCAATCACAAGCGAGTCCGTAACGTGAAACGGACCTCGACACTAACGCCATCTGGTGATATTTCATGTAACTACCGTGAGACTCACTCATATTAAATGATATTATAACGGATAACGCACGTCTTAAACCGAGTTTAGCTCGACATGTTTCGGGCTATTTCGTAGCCCTTCCTCTCAGGAGCACGCGACTCGGCGGCTGCCGCAACACGCACACTACGCGCCACCGCTCTGCTCGCACGACTCAACGACTGAGTCAGAGCAGTGACTGAGCAGGCTGGCAGGGGCTGGCAGGGGCGAGTCGCGTGCTCCTGAGAGGAAGGGCTACGAAATAGCCCGAAACATGTTGAGCTAAACTCGGTTTAAGACGTGAGTTATCCGTTATAATATCATTTGATATTTCATGTGTCAAGAAACCTTCACTTCCGTCAGTTCTACGCTTGCTTTTTCATAAATTTTACTAAATTACAGAATTTTAGGCCTCTAGGTTGGCAACGCATCTGCAATTCCCCTGGTGTTGCAGATGTTTATGGGCGGTGGTGATCTCTTACCATCAGGAGACCCCCTTGCTCGTTTGCCATCCAGTCGAATAAAAATGATAAATAAACATTACTTATCAGTGAAACGTAATTTTTGAATGTAAAGCTTAATCAGTTTTACAGAATCACTTTAATGCATAATTTAATTGAAATTACAATTCATAAAGGACCCAATTTAAATTTTGCTGTGTAAATTCAATTTATATTCCTACCAGGAAAATGTTTTAAATGATTGATGTAAAATTTACGTGATTAAGTACTGTGATGCGTTTCTAAATGTATGATTAAATGTTTATTTCAATGTTTTTAATATATAGTCAAAAGAAAATAAAAATCACTTGAGTTACATCAAGAAAATGAAATCCGCATTAAAGTACAATTCAATAGAATCTGTCAATTTTCTACATATTTAAGACACCCTATCGTGGCACACTTGATTATATATGTCCCTGTTGTTGCAATTATCATCTAAAAGTAATCAAAAAAGAATAACACACATCACAAAGCCTTAGGCAGCCCGGTGTTTATATTAGTAGGCTGGAAGTGTCTACAGGATTGTCAGATTCTATTGAATTGGAGTTTACACGTAAACCTGCGCAAGTCTCGCTACGCCGTTCTTATACCTATTCACACGGCGGCCACGCCGTACAAAATACACGTTCCTGAATCTACATAGGCACGCACGACGATGTCTGTATACACGCTTCAATGTGTGCGTAAGATACACAGGGCTGACTATCGCAAAACCCTAATAGGTGCAATGACATTTAAAGGTATATGTAGGCTTAGATAGTGCAAATCAATATAATCGTTAATCTTACCTATTTATTTAAACCTAATTAAAATATGTCTGTCTGTGTATTTAATTAAGCATTATTATTTTCAATTACAATATACGACTACAAACTTAAACGAATTATTCGGTAGGTAGTTATTTCATGTATTAATCGCGATAATTTTAGAAATCATTATTTACTTAGAAAAAGGAAGTAGGTAGGGTACCGTTGCCATTTCGCAAAATGATTGCTCCCGAACTTAGTGCCGTGCGGCCGACATCCATCGCGTCGCGCACCCGACTGCTTTCCTGCGGTTTTCCTGCAATCTGCGCTAGAGGGGTGGGAATCTCATTTCTATCCTTGCGACCGCTCTCAAAGACCATGTACTGACTTTTCAGAATATTTTTAATAAGGTTTAAGACCGAGTTATAAAAGCAACGAGGTTTTCGAAAAGTACATTAAAAAAATACAGGAAAGCAGACCAAAAAAGTAGATGACAACACTATAACAACAGCTCTATATACTCACTTCCAAATAAAAGTAGTGTGTTTATATTATCGATGGAAGAATTCGAAAATGCTGATTTTTTTTATTTGTATCATGACAAAAAGTCATATTGTGTTGAAATAAGAAAAAGATAAAGAAGCGTTTTATTATTTTAGTAAGGTTTATTTTGTATACTGATGGTTATTCTTTACATTAACTTAACTTTTACGGTAACTTTGAAAAGTTTTGCAAGTTGGTAACAGAACAGAACCGCATATCACGATCGCGTGTCATCGTCTATACCCGAAGCATGCTTCCGAAATCCGAAGGTTTTTATAAGAGCTCACGGAGTGTACGCCTCCTAGAATCCAACTGACATGGCCTGTCACGCTACAAAATATCAACTTTTCATTGATTCTTCGAATAAACTTTAAAGTATTTACTTAAATAACATTGTAGAATTCCCTTCTAACTACGGTTAAAAAAGCGTCTTCTTCTTTAAAAAAATCTTAGATTATGTTTGAACGAAGTAATAAATTATTAATCTCTTATTAATCTAATTCTGTTTGAATTTGGTTCTTGATTTTAGACATAACAGAGGAACAGACTTAAGTCTGTTTAATTAAAATTTTGCTTTAATTTTCAAGTTAACCTATTTTCATTTTAATTACAATCTTGTCTCCGACTTCCGAAAGTTAAATACTTTGAAAATAGTTAACAAAATTTAATCCAATGTGGCTGACACTTGTACTTCATTAAGCAAATACGTACTTATGTTTAGAAGAAAAATTTTCCCTCCAAAATGAAACAGACTTTTTTTCGTGGACGTGATTGTGAAATATGAAATTATTATTACGCCCACAGTTTTGACAAATCTTATTATACCTTAAAGGTCGAAAACTGAGAGGACCAATGAAATAGCCATAAAACATAACCCTCCTTGGGGCAGTCGGCTAAAAATGAGGAATTGTGCTAATCTGATAAATTAAAAAAATACGGGTTATCAATGATAATGCTTATTATAAAATTAAGCAACATAATTTAACATAAGTATAGTCTAGTTAAAAAATACAAAGTTGCCGCGAGACAGTCAAAATCACAGTCAACAAGTCAATAAGTTCGCCTTTGTACATCTTATTATCCTGTGTTATGTTATTTTCATGTGTGTTATGTACAATAAAGAGTTTTACAATACAATACAATACAATACAATACTACGCTAAAGCCTGAACTCGCATTTTAACGATAGATAATGCGTCATACGATTCTAAAACAGCGTCCATTTATTCCAACAACCGCAAAAAACTAGCAATCCTCCATGCATACCTTATCATCAAGGTAGGTACATACACCAAATAAATGGACACTGGATTAATAAGAGCTGCCGGGATTCCCGAAAATCCCGTTCCCGGGCTCCGGGCATTAGTGTTGACAATGTCACGGCTTAGCCACCTTTATGATGTTAATTTTCTTGTCAAAATGCAGCACTGTCCTGCTCTGGAATTACGTAGGCGACGTTGACATTTAAACTTGGAATTTTTCGTGACGACGGATTCTTTTGACATTAAATACTTGCATTTTGGGGTAGATGGAGATTTTAGTATAGTAGATTAGATTCCAACTAATAGTTAATTATGTAAATGAGTAAGTTTGCGAGTGTGCCTGTGCATATTTTTTGCTTGCGTATCTATCAGGTCGCATAATTTTTGGAAGTCAAGTCATTTTTCTAAACAATAATCGATTGAAAGGAAAACGAGCAATGACAAAAAATAAGTATCATGGTTACAATAAATTATCATGATTGTTAACAATTAGGCAAGCGTATATGGACCTATTAATTAATTACACTTTTACATTCAATAGTTAAAGTAATCAAAGCAGCAGACAAAAGACTAACTTTCCTCCATATTACATACACTTTAGAAACTCCTTGTTTCTGATAGTCTTATAATCAGTGTAACTTTTTACAACATAAAATTTCACCCAAACGACATGTTCAAAATAGTGACAGCTTAAAAATGTAACAGCGAATTAAATGGTATTAATAACCGCAGCTGCCAAACATGTAGTGGGCAGATTGGACTGCCATTCACAGCTATGTCAACCGACCGCAGGCATTATAAAGTCATTAATATTAGAAACCTCCTTGGATTTGTGGCCAGCGGTTGTCGCTCGATGTAAATGGGATACTATACCGGCAATTACTATATTTTAGATTACCATAGATTTAATTAAAGTGATAATATATCGGATAACTCACGTCTGAAATCGAGTTTAGCTCGACATGTTTCGGGGTAATCCGTAACCCTTCATCTGGGAGCAACTCGACTCGGCGGCTGTTGCAACACGCGCACTGCGCGCGTGAGTTATCCGATATATTATTACCTATACTGACGTAACGGCTAGTACATTATAATGTACTTAGATTAAGAGCTCTTATACTATAATTTATGTACTTGGATTAAGAGAGCTTATTATTGAAAGCTCTGAGCTCTCGGGCATCTGGCTTTCAGCGACTCTCTTGCACTCAGTCATCAGCTGCCTAGCGCACTGGCAAACAAATCGAGGGGCCGCGCTGAATTAAAAGTTAATATGTAAACGAACGGAAGAGCAAATTTTAAACTGCCTTAACTTAATCATCATCATCATCATCATCATCATTCCAGCATCCCACTGCTGGGCAAAGCCTTTCTCTCAGAATGAGAGTGCTTGGACTATAGCTCCCACGCGGGCCCAGTGCAAATCGAGAATTTACATATACAGTTATAATGTAGGTAGTCAAACTCAAGTTTAGAGAGAGAAAGACTTAGTAGCTTGTAACGTCACACTCAAGGAATGCTTTACCCTTGAGATGTTTAGATTGTTCAAAAAAAAACTGTAAATCAAATTTTCAACCGCTTTTTTCTTCTCTTACCGTTGTCTGTTATTTATATTTTCAAAATCTTATAGTATGTCAAAATCTCGTGTCACGATGTTTGCCACCGCACATGTTCGAAACGGCACGACCGATTTTAATATTTATTTTGTATTTTTGGTAGATAATGAAAATAGGTTGTAAAGTGTTTTTCATCCTGCTACCCTCATCTCCCCCATTTTTATATAACAGAACAATACTTGCCGGGGCAGCTAGTTATATATATAATATGGCCAATTCAGGAGTTGTCAAATACCGTATTGTCATCGAAATGATTAATACAGGCGTTGCTTTTCGGAGGTCCGTATCAATGAACTTCCTTTTTCCATTCTACTCTGTGAGAACTTTTACGCGTAGTAAGAAAACGAAAGGTTGAGTCGGTTGTTTCGCAGCAGGTCCGCGTCGTCACTTTGTCGTCCCTCTTGCTATTAGTACATACACTTTTTTCGTGGTTTCATAGAATTTACTAAATGATGGTAGGTACTCGCCACTGCATTGTGTCTATATGTCAATTAGGGTTGTAACGGAGGCCTTCTTAGCGGAGGCGGAGGCGGATGCGGAGGCGACGAGTTTCGCCTCCGCGGATACGGAGGTTAACGGAGGCGGATGCGGAAAAGTGGATGTGGAAAAAATAGTAGTTTAAGCTTTATTCAACTCAAAAATCTCTAAAATTTCTAAAAAAAACTGCCGAATCTCACTTTCGGCGTCATCGTGCATGTGACTTAAATAAACAAAACTTTGTACAAAATCACTTTAAAAAATCGCGGTTCAATCAAACATATACATTACAATTCGTACTAATTTTCGTACGTACGTGTGTTATTTGACATACGCCCGCCCCCACTCCGACCGCTTTCCCGCTGCGCGCCGAGATAATGAAATGAGAAATAAACCTCCGTTATAACTCCGCAAAAATAATTGCGGAGGCGGAGGCGGACGAAGTTTCGTTGACCCTAATGTTTTTTTTTTTTATTTTTTTTTATTCGACTGGATGGCAAACGAGCACGTGGGTCTCCTGATGGTAAGAGATCACCACTGCCCATAGACACTCGCAACACCAGGGTGATATCAATATAGTAATACTTTTTTCAAGCGTAATTTCTGTAATAAACAATTTTAAGACCAATTTATTTGAAGAAACGCTACGTTATATAGATAGACCGAGACAAATAATAAACATGAAACGACAAAAATATGTTTAAGAAATAATGTATATTGATTAAACTAAAAATTGAAAAATACCCTAGCTTTTTAAATAGTTTGGCAATGGGTGCCAATCGCGTTTTTAACTCGTGTGTCATTTCTATTGCTCTTATTAGCTCTATGGTTAAGACACTTGCAGGGACGCTTGCAGGACTATTAAATGTAAGGTTTGGTCGTAGGAAAATATGACGGCTTTAAAGGTTATAATAAATAATTGCATATGTCGGCGGCCGATCGTAAAATCCGCTAAATCACGAAATTCCTATATAGGCATATCATGAAACGCCGCCATTTCATGATTTGGCCAGATTAGGCAGATCATGAAAAAATGGCGCCATTTTAATGATATACCTAGGAATTTTGTGATCTGGCGGATTTTACGATTGGCCGCCGACACATATATTAATTCAAGTGTCAACAGTGAAGTGAAGCGTTAGCAGGCCTACTAAGTGAACTGAGGAGATCACGAGAGTTGCGGGCAACCGGTGGATGCAAGTGGCGAGTTGTCGTTCATTGTGGCGTTCTAAGGGGGAGGTCTTTGTTTAGCAGTGGGCATATTACGGCTGATTAAATAAAATAAACATTGAATAGTAAAAGTGAGGTTGCGGAGTAGCCTCCAGTTGTAAACTATACCGTTAGAGACTAGAAACGATTTTCTTTGAGATTCTCTTAATAATACAAACAATTTGTTTGTTGATATCCACAGGAAAAAGCAAAAAAGCAAATAAAAAATAATACTTATTTTTTGCTAAAACTTCACACTAAATTGCCATAACTTGGCGATTTACTCGGAGTAACATTATACAGGGTGTCCGGTGCGGTGACATCATTTTCTATGCTCCACGAATATAATTCAGCAAACATGTCAGCGGGTGAGTGAGCTGCAACAAGGATGGGACGAGTTTCATGTGAATACCAATTATTCATTTTTATGGTTTCTTACGTAGACCCTATCTTCATCATCACATTCCTATGGGTACTAGGCTCTTTGGCTTATCGCCGTTTGTGGGAAAATTACATACAAATTTCCTTACATATATAATTATTCCAAATACCTCTACATAAACCGAATAAACCATATCTACAAAAAACTTTTTAACAAAAAAATTAAACCGCCGAAAAAACTGAAGACTAGTTTGAAGTCGGTGCCTCAGCACGAGCCAGCAGGAGTGCAACTATTCATCTACCTCAAACGTCAAACTACTAGTAGAAAAATATATATTTTTTTATTCATCTGGATGGCAAACGAGCAAGTGGGTCTCCTGATGGTAAGAGATCACCACCGCCCATAAACATCTGCAACACCAGGGGTATATTTTCAAGGTTTTTGAAATCTGTTCCATTTTTTGTTAAAAAAAATTGATAATTCTTTTTTCATCAAACATAAAAAATATATATAAGCGTTGACTTAAAAACCTCCTCCGGTTTTTTTCGTCGGTTAAAAAGAGGTTGTCCATCGCGGTTCAACGTGGCATGACGCGGGGTGGTTTATTTGAATAACTGTATTTAGGTATTGTATTTATCTGACCTTAATGTTATTTATTTTAACTTGACATTGAGATGGACGGATGACCTGGTTCAAGCCGCAGGCTCGAAGCAACTGGAGGTCCATGGGGGAGGCCTATGTCCAACAGTGGACATCCTACGGCTGATATAATGATGATGATAAACTTGACATTGATTACTTGAATAAATTTTAATTATAAAAAATATATCTTGAAAATTATAAATATTGAAAAAGGAGCACCCATTCCCTTTCACCTATGCACCCAAATCTAATTACCATGTCACTATACTGAGAAAAAAGCGGCACAGTAATTAGACTCGTGCACAGATGAATGAGAAACGGCTGGTTAACATAACCAGTACCCAAAACCAGTACGAGCGGGGACCAGTCCAGTCCCTAAGGCGTCATTACACGCGCCCGTCAAAGCCAGGATTAATAGTGGCGTAACTCGACACAGATACGTCATAGAATCGCCATTAGGCTGCAAAACAGGCCTGAACATGTACAGGTCCCACGGCTTTGGTGACATTGGCTTAGGTTTCTGTCCACTATAATATGTATACTAACGGCGCTGGGGTGTTTTTAACACTTCAGCATTATGCTGAGCTAGGTAGTATCCGATTCACAACCGCAATGATCACACTATTCTTCGTGTTGTCTTATTGTATTTAATAATATTGTTGTGCCTTGTAAGTATGGTAACTTCCTATAAAAAATATTTAACACACAAGTAAATCTTGTCAAGACCTCAATACCTAAATACATGTCTTATTAGTTATTTCAACTTACTGCCTTATTTATACCTGACACATAATAATAATAATAATAATAATAATAATAATAATATGATTTATTCAGAAAAAATGCGGTACAATTTTAAAATACAATCTTTTGATAAAATCTACGTAACACGTGTGCCTGAAACTAAGGTTACTAAGTGAACCCTGTATCTCAGGCTAACGAGCATATTTACAAAAATAAAATAATCACATAGTAAATAAACAATGTACACGGTATATGGAACTTGTTAGATTAGCAAATTTAAGTACTAGAAATCCAAACAATTAAAATTAACAAACTAAAATATGTAAAACATATTAACATTTAATAATACTTAATATTTACTAGGTATGCCTATATTTAACTGTGTGTCAGTGGAATTTTACTGGGTCAAAGACTCAAAGTCGATACTAAAATTGCTGACAAATTTCTAATAATATTGTTTAAGTACAATATAAATGAAAAAAGCTTCCTTTAAATCGTCATGAAAATTTTCAAAAATTTCTTAGATACTTCCTACATTTTTGAGAATATTCCGCAACTTGTATATTTCTAGTTCCAAATTACATCGATATAAAACAAAGGGTTTCTTAAATCATTACAAAATAATAATTAATAATAATATCAAAACTAAAATCAATTACTTTGCTCACCCGCGACCTTGTGACCCCATTTATTTTAGACTACTTATATGAATCCATAATTAGGCAAATTCATTTGAAACAGCACACTGTATTCATTAAAATCAAAAACACATTTTTAAAATATCACTTCACAGCTCTTAGACTAACATCTGGTTACTTTTTGTATTAGTAGAAAAAATTAAGGCTTCATCTTATTTTTATCAGTTCTCTGCAAGTAAATAGACCTTAGTCGCACTGAAATTATGACTTACTACAGAATATGTGAATGTCACTCATACTAAGCGGTTGAACATAATGAAATGAAAAAATATTTATTTGCTTCAAGTAAATAAATGAAAACAAAACGTCGGGATAATTACACGAGTTTGAGTTTGACTGCTATGTGTGTCTGTCTGTAGCGCTGTAGCTCTTAAACGGGTGAACCGATTTGAATGCGGTTTTTTTATTTGCAGGCATGTTTTCTAGCAATGTTTCTTAGACATGTTTTATCAAAATCGGTTGAGCCGTTTTTGAGATATTGAACTGTGAAGTGACAATGTGGTTTTCCAACTTTTTGGTGCTTAGTTTATAATTTGAATTTAATACTAAAGATTCTATTCCATTCGAATTCTAGAATACTAAATCTGTCGCTGAATATTAATTACATCGAGCATTTCGTAGAAAACCAATTATCGATTATCCTATCCTGAAACAGATGTAATTCGACTCATCTCAATAACTCTTGGAAAATGTATTCCTAGCTTCAATATTGGGTGTGGAGTCTACATAGGGTTTCCCCTTCCTTTCACAGTTTTGCGGGTATCAGAATGTAATTTACTGACAGAGAGCAATACCGCATGTTCCTTTGCGACGGCTCGTCACTCACAGACAGTACGAATTGAACGCGATTCCGTCAACTATGCAACTACAGTATGCCTTTTGCAAAATAATAATGCCACGTATTTTTTTGTTTTCTAAACTTTTCGGCGATTTTCTTTTACCATTAAGTTTTGCCATATATTGCAGAGTGAATCAAAACCATTACTCGCTATTAATTCAGGAATGCAGTGTGTCTGAGGTTTTCAGCATAATTAATTATAACTTTTGTATACTTATGATTGGTTTTTTGGAGTCTTTTTATTTCAACTCCAAATTTGTTACTTTTACGGTTATCCCATGAAAACCATATCGAAAATACAAACTGAGACATGGATGCACAGAAAAACCAGACAAAGGACGCACTCGCAGCACGGATTGCTGAGGACCTGGGTTCGATTCCCAGCGCTGGTCTCTTTTTCTGGTTTTTCTGTGCAAGCATGTCTCAGTTTGTATTTTTGATATGGTTTTGTGTAATTATCATATCAGAGCAGGTTTGCTCACAGAATTTAATGGAAATTGGTTGATAAATGCGGCTGCCGAGGAGTACAGGCAGTCGGAAACGAAAGCTGTTTCGTCCAGGCCGTCTAACTCAATCAGAAACTGAAAAATGAAGGAATGTTTTTCAAATAATGAAATTAAATTGTAACCAAAACCAAGCAAATATCAAATGAATTAGTAACAAACATAATAAATATATTTTGTATTTAGACCAATAGACTTTAATAGAGCTAACATTTTTATTTTGAACCGACTCCTGTAAAGAAGATTTCCAGTGAGGTTGTTTTCTAATGTTTACTTCATTAGATTTCCATAATAATTTAGGAATCAATATGATTTTTCTTGTTTTGTAAGTTTTTTTATATCATGGGACACTTGACACCAATTGACTAGTCCCAAACTAAGCAAAGCTTGTACTATGGATACTAGTCAACTGACTATACTTATATAGATATGTAAACACATACTTAAATACATATTAAACATCCAAGACCCGAGAACAACCATTCTTATTATTCATACAAATATCTGCCCCGGCCGGGAATCGAACCCGGGACCTCAAGCTTCGTAGTCAGGTTCTCTAACCACTTGAGCATTCGGTCGCAATTGCAATTTGTTTTCAAATCCCACAAGTTAAAATATCTACATGTTTCTTAGACACATTTGTGGGAATTTAGTCTGTAGCTTCCAGCTGGGAGGGAATGCTAAGCCTGTGGACATAAAGAGATTATGTCTTTACAGGAAATTTGGTTGTGCTCTATTGGTAACATTTGCAAGTTCATGTTTTAGCTAGATCAAGCCGTGGTGGCCTAGTGGTTTGACCTATCGCCTCTCAAGCAGAGGGTCGTGGGTTCAAACCCCGGCTCGCACCTCTGAGTTTTTCGAAATTCATGTGCGGAATTACATTTGAAATTTACCACGAGCTTTGCGGTGAAGGAAAACATCGTGAGGAAACCTGCACAAATCTGCGAAGCAGTGTGTGTGAAGTTCCCAATCCGCACTGGGCCCGCGTGGGAACTATGGCCCAAGCCCTCTTGTTCTGAGAGGAGGCCTGTGCCCAGCAGTGGGACGTATATATAGGCTGGGATGATGATGATGTTTTAGCTAGTACCTATCCGCAAATTTGCTGTAAAATCATTGAACATTACTAGTCAAAAAAATATAATAAAAATATAATAATAATAATTTCCCGGTTGATCGACACCTCTGGGGACCCAAGAGCTGGTACGTATTTATCCCAGCGGATCGCACTTGCGGTCCAAAGGGGTAATGCGGCCAGCATCATGGGAACTCTGCCACAGGCAGATCTTTTGGACGGGGTGTTCTTTTTATAATTTTTATTTTTATAGTAACATATAGATATATTTAGTTAAGGTTTCTTAGGTAAGTTTTCTTTGTCTTCTTCTTCTTATTATTATTATTTTATTTAATCTATATTTAATAATAAATAATTATAAAAATAATAATTTAATATTTATGATAAAATTTTCAGTAATAAAACTATTATTTAGGCAGTTTTTTGATTGTGTAACCTATAAGTTTATGGGTAGGTGGTGGTGGTGGTGGTTAAGGTTGGATTCGGTTTATTTTGTAACAATCCCGTGAAGTTAATAATTCAAAAATAAATAAGAAAATAAAACTAAACTAAACCCATTCCATTTACAATGCAAAGAGCATATGATACGGACTCGGGACCCGGATTTCAAATGCCGATTATATTCCAGTATATTAATAGGATCCCATACAGATTACGTTCATTGTGGTTGAGTTAATATCTTAGTTCAAAACCCCATGGTAATCCTACAGTAACGTTAGCGTAATTGATAGAGCTACGAATAGATTATACACGTGTTCTTCGTACGATGGTAAAGTAAAACTGGTTTGGAACACCCATCCCACTACGAGTATATTATAAATGCAAAAGTTTGTAGGTCTGCTTGTTTGTTTGTTACTTCATCGCGTCTAAACCTGAATCGATTAAGATGAATTTGGTATACAGATAAGGTAGGTGAGGCATAGAAGGCCCCACTTTTATTTTAAATGATATATTTTTAGAAATAGTCAGGATAATAATGTAAAACTCATGCATTATAGATTTCTCATTTATTTAAGTTTCTACATATACCAAAATAGAAGCCGTAGACACTAAAATATTACGGTACTCTTGAGAACTCCAAGTTTTTTACAAGTACAATTTTGGCCCTTATTAAACACTAGCAGGGTATTAAGGCCCGCAAAAAAATTAAACATTATGACAGAAATAACAGTTTTTTAAGTTTAAACTTATACATAAAACATTATTTGGTATCTTCACAACAGAAGGTTATTTTTAACACGTGGAAATATTTGGCTTTGGGCCTTAATATGCTAAAGGTATAAGAAATCGTCTATGTTTCTCGAAAATCCTAAGCTAAAAATAAAATTAAATCTTTATTAGTTACAGCGCTCTTAACTTAAAATTTGAAGGTTTGCTAGTTACTTATATTTTGTTCGACAACATTTGATAAAACATAAAATTGATGATTGATGATTCATAAAATCGGGAAAAATATTTATAAGGCCAACCCAAATAGAAAGGTTTGTAACGCACGAACTCCGTTTACTACCTTACATTCTGGCCTTCCTTATTTATCTCAACGTAAAAGAAACATCCGTACAAAACTTAATAAACAAACTTGTTCGAGTAAAAGCTCAAGCGCCTTAGTGAGGATACTCGATCAACAATACGAGCCTTCAAAGCCTTTCCAATTACAAACTTTATATTGGTTCTAAAAAGCTGTTTACAATACCGTATTATGCTTATATTTAATTATGATAAATCATAGCTTACTTCGGCGGTACTTAAAGGGTTAAAACTGCATGGATATGATTCGGACTTATGTCTTTTTGCCGTATAAAAGTTTTGTAAAAGTTCCTGCAGCTGCAGCGATATTGTTCTCAAGTTAGTACACGAGGCGGTGCAATTTTCAACTTGAATTATATTTTGTTGTCACTTCAAACGGGTAGTTTGGTTTCTTTTCTGTATAACATATTGCGAACTCTTTTGTTCTTGTAGTTATTGCAGTTCTTCACACAAAAAGGTATTATAAGTGAGAAACTATTTTGAAAGGAGAATTTTTTTTTAGTACGTTTACACGCTTGCCAAGCTTTGGCAACCTTTCACAAGCTCAAGCGTGATCACGTGTTGGTTTGGCTTGCGTGAGCTTACAAGAGCTTGTCGCCGATCCGGGCCAGTGTCGTGAGCGCTTGCGAGTTTGGCAGCTTGTAAAAACAATAAAAATATACATACATACACATACATAAAATCACGCCTCTTTCCCTCTTTCAAAACTAATATTTTTTCAAAAATTGCCGATGCCGCTGGCTGCGCTCTTGGCAGGTCTTGGCGGAGCAGCAGCACACCATGCAGTAACAAACTCATTTACCGACCTTGGGCTTTATGACATGAAAATGAGTACGGGCAATGACTCATTTACCGACCACGGGTTTCATGACAAGCACCAAGGTAGCCTGCATGTTACGACACTGTTTACGAGAAAGTGTGATGAAAAATGACATTTTAACCTCCAGCATTGAGAATCTTCTAATAAATTCTTAAGTCCCTAAGTGTGGTTTAAAGTTATGCTAACTTATGACGAAGGCAGCTTAGTTAAGAAGTAGGTCAAGTCGAGAAATCTATTCCAATAATAAAAATCGGGATTCTTGGTCTAGAGTTAGTCCATTTTTACATAAAATTGATTCAGAATTGGCTGAGTTTATTTAGTTCTGATTGAATTTCACATGGAAACTGGCAACGGTACATCCATAGAACCTTTTCACAATTGACTTTTTGGTAGACATAGACAACAAAACGGCCAAAAAAAAAACGATCAACGAAAACAGAGCTATCCTGAGCAAAATGAATGCAGTGTGGGGTCATTACAAGCTTTTATTTAGTTTCACCTGTCCCGTTGTCTGTCTGTCTGTCTGTAATCAAATTTTGGAAGTTAAATTCGACCAACTTCCAGTACTTAGTTGGATTGACTTAAAAATTGGTATACTTATGTAACTTGCGTGACAATACAATAATCTGGTAGTGACATCCTGGTAGTCCGGCCAGGATTGTCTCCACAGGACAGAACTCTTCAACGGTTAATGGCATCGACTTGAAATTTCGTAAGTATGCAAATGTAGTTTGGGTGACAATACAAGTACAGTACAGTTTGCCAAAAACATATTATATCAAATTTCAAGTTTCAAGGACTAGAAGATTCTTTTTGACTAAATTATAAAGCAGACACGGATAGTAAAACAATCACAGTGAAAATAATTGCATACCTTATTTTATTTTCGTAAGGAAAACGAAACCCTATCCTGGGCGTGTCCGACACGCTCTCAGCCGTTTTTTTAGGGTTCCGTACCCAAAGCGTAAAAACGGAAACCCTATTACTAAGACGTCGCTGTCCGTCCGTCCGTTCGTCCGTCTGTCACCAGGCTGTATCTCATGAACCGTGCTAGTTAGACAGTTGTAATTTTCACAGATTATGTTATAACTGTGGCCGCTATAACAAAAAATACGAAAAACAGAATAAAATAAATATTTAAGGGCTCCTATACAACAAACGTGATTTTTTGCCGTTTTTTACTAATGTCTAATGAATGTTGTATAGATGGTACAGAACCCTTCGTGCACGAGTCCGACTCGCACTTGGCCAGTTTGTCTTAAAATAACAGAAAGAAAGAAAGAAAAGTTTATTTTGGCTCCAACAAGTACCACCTAAAACTAAGACTAGAGCTAGCACTAAAACTATGTTACTAGGTGACACGGCAGGATACCAAAAAGGGTCTCCACTCAGCATGTGTTGCCGCACATTATGTGCAGCAACGCTGGTTTTCATATAATGATATTCATTCACTCATTAACTCCATTGGCGCCGGCTCTCATCAATCGACCTATTAAAACGATTCAATTATTGCGGTAACATTTCGCCTTAAGGGGCTGCCCGAGGTTTTCATCGATTTTTGACAAGTTTTGAATCGTATCTCCTACGTTTGTACAACAGATAGAATTATAAATCAAACGGCTACCGGTTCTTCAATCTTTTATCTCCATTTTTGTCTACCGGATTTTGAAAAAAATTAATACTTCATTTTGTATGATTTTTTTAAACATTGTCCAATAAAATACTTATTTCGTATCTCTATTGACGTGAAAGATCTAACATATACGAAATCTACATATTTGGGTTCGTCTTTGACGTCACTAAAAACGTGTCGAGGGTTTTCATTTGAAACTAATTAACACAAAAGTTATGGCCAGAAAACCAGTTTTTTGGCCTAAAATTGTTCAACTTTGATCCCAGATATCTCGAAGACAATGAACTTTGAAGTAAATATGGGATACTATATTGAATAAAGCCGTTGTTGTTAATATAATAAGCTACAAAAAACATTAGAAAACTAAGGAATTCAGATCGAAGGTCATTGGGGCATGAGATCCCCTTAAGCCCCTTCTTCATACACTACCCTTGTTCTTCCCCGATTAACATCCCGCAAACAATTTTGCACCACATCCCTTGGTCCCGGTCATGGCCGGTACCCGGTCGTTTATCAGACCCCCGGATGAAGTCCCGGCAAGATAGATGCGAGATCGAAATGGATAACCGGCGATCCGATCCGGCTGCATTCGATTACCTTTTAAACTCTAAATCAAGTTGGATCTTATTTAGTTTAGGTTAGAGCTAAAAAAAGTTTAAACTAGCTTTTCTACGGGGTGTTGGCGGCAAGTTTCAAAAGATTTGATCCCTTTTAGGACGAGGCTGCACTACGGCTAAACCGCCGCGGTTTTTAACCTCGTGACTTTTTTATACAAGTAAACTTAAAACCCAATGCGGCCGCTTGCATTAGTTTACTTCATAATTATAAATATTGTGTGCCCTTGCAGGGTGTCATGGACTACCTAATAATAATACCTAATGTAACACCTCCCACAAATATGTACCTATATGACTTTACAATGAAATAAATAAAAATAAAAGTACTTGATTCACAAAGTTAAGGACCGCGGCGGTAGTATATAGTGCGGCCTCGGTCTTAGATAATTTCTTATTCCGACTACCTACCCGCCCGAAAGAGGATTATGTTTTAATTTATTCAATCAGGATTATGCTTTTCGAGGGTATGTATTTCTTTGGTCCTCACTGTAACCTAAATGGCGGGACGGTTTTCAATAAATTCATGAGATATATTATTTGTCAAAACTGCCGCAGGGACGTAGGATATTATAATATTTAGAAATAGCGTCCGCAAAAATTGGAGCATTGTTAAAATGTTTTTCTCAAAGTGTAACTTAATTATCATCATCATCATCCCAGCCTATATACTTCCCACTGCTGGGCAAAGGCCTCCTCTCAGAACCAGAGGGCTTGGGCCATAGTTCCCACGCGGGCCCAGTCCATACATACATTATAACATTTAAGCTTCCACTATCACGGGAATGTCAAAAAAAATATGAAGTTTACTTAAAAAATAATTCAAAAAGATATGTATGAAAATATGAATTTTGATGTCCATAATGTTGGCACCTATTTAAGTATCTACGAGTACATATATTTGTATTTTCTGGCTGGAAACGTTAAAAAATATTACACTGACAATGTCGATTCCGAGTACTTTGGTGTACTAAAATTAACATGTAGAATAGGATGAGCTTATGATTGATGTCTTTAAAAGCTTTTATATAGTTTCATCTGTCCCGTTGTCTGTCTGTCTGTATGTCTGTAATCAAATCTTGCAAGTTAAATTCGACCAACTTCCAGTAGTTGGATTAACTTGAAATTTGGTATACTTATGTAAATTGCGTGACAATACATTAATCTCGTAGTGAAATCCTGGTAGTCCGGCTAAGATCGTCTCCACAGGACAGAACTCTTCAACGATTAATTAATTAAACTTAATTAAACTTCAACGATTAGTTGAAGTTTGATATTCAAATGTAGTTTGTGTGTCAATACAAGTACAGTCAGCAAAAAAAAGGTTGTATTAAAAAAAAAATCTAATGAAAATTAATTAAATAAAGCTTATTGTTTGCTTTAAAAGCTTGTGCACTAAATTTGCCTAGAACCGCTGCGTTAGAAACTGTAATTTTACTCAGTGTCAGTATAAAAATAGCATTTCTCTGTTCATTGCGTGTCCACGCGCCGCTCGCTACCCAATATTTACCTAACAGAGAAAATATTCGCCATGGCGTCAGTCCCACGAGATCGTGACGTATCTGCCAGCATTCGGCATTATCGCGCTGTTCCATACGAACATAATTGCCGGAATACAGCAAAATGTAGCGTCCGGAGCCGAGTAGTTCAAATCACTTGTAATACTTGATGCGATAGTGCTAGGTATAATATTGCTAGAGGTGGGATCAGAGGCCGTGTCTTACTCGGAATCCCAATATTTTTACCCGGCTGCCCGATGGAGGGTTATGTTTTTCGTGGGTATGTATGTCCATTTCTTTGGTACTCACTGCAGCCGAAACGGCTGGCAAGATTTGAACATTATGAGGTATCATTGGATTCGTCATAACTGTCGGAGTGACATAGGCTATATTTCAATATGGCATCTGCGAAAAAAAATATGGCGGAAAATGAAAAGAAAATATTTTGTGTTGTAACAATATGGGAATCAAATGAAAGCTAATAATTATCCCATATGGGTTATTATACTTTTAATCTACCGTTTTCGCAGAAATATCAAAAATGTAAAAAGCCTGACTGCATTTAAAAGTAAAAGGAAGAAAATAAGTCTAATGGTCTAGAACTCTGTTAAGTAGCTAATTTAAAGTTCAACAATTGGGACCCATTTAAATCGTGACCGTGACGCTCAAAATCGTGACCCGACTGTTGAACATTAAATTAGCTACTTGACAGAGTCCTAGACTACTAGACTTATTTTCTTCCTTGTAGTTTTTAAGACAGTCGGGTTTTTTGATTTTTTAATTTACAATACACGAATGATGGTTTCTATAATTAACTGTCTTAAAATGGATTCGCAAACATATTTGGCATTTATATAACGTTTTAGGTCGTAGGCGACAGGCTAGCAACCTGTCACTATTGTACCGTTTTTGTCAAACTTGAAACCTAAAATTGCTAAAGTGGCTCCGAAATGGTAACGTTTCGTGTGCTCTGCCTACCCCATTTGGGAATACAGGCGTGATGTTTGTGTGTATTGTGTCTGTGTTTCAGGTCCGTGGAGTGCCCGCACAAGAATAGCTCCCCCCGACCATCTCATCCTTCGGGTTCATGGTCGATGCAGGTCGCGTCCAACCGAAGCAACTGGAGGTCTATAGAGGGGAGGTCTATGCAACGGACGTACTGCGGCTGATGTGATGCTGATGATGAAAAAAACCTCATGCTCGTAAAGTTCGTGTTTATGCTGGGTCTAGGCGACATAAAATAACTTTTAGGTGTAAACAGCCACGAACAAAGAAGTTTCTAAGTACAAAACTAAAAATCAAATAAATCAATCAAAATAGATCAAAAAAATCAAAAAATATATAGTTATACTATAGTAATGCATGAACAATAAAAGATACAGCAATAGTAAACAGCAATTGATTTCACTGTTGCTATTTCATTTCCTCGCCATTTAAGTGAAAAGCAGAGTGTAAAACTCGAGCATTATACCCATTTTCCTCTCGACGTGAATATCCAACCTCGCACTACGGCTCGGGTGGCTATATGAATGTCTCGGGTAAAATGGCCCATTTTATGCTCTTGTTGTACAATCTACTATTATGGCTGGCGTACGGTGGCTATTTTCTACAACCTAGATTTAGATTTAAGATATTCTGCAAATGCCAAATTCTCTGTTCATCAAAGCTTTATCCAACGCCGTTGAACCGAAACTGTCGCCAATACCCAATCGAGCACTAGCCTGAATTTACATGACAATAGCCCGACATAATGACGGATAGGTGCCTTTGACTGGGATTTTACAAATGGCCGCCGGGACGACATGTACGTGAATAAGACTTCTACTAAAAGAGGTTTCACATATTTAAGATCTCACCGTCATCATTTTGGCCTACCTATATACGTCTACTGCAGGGCACACACGAATGCGATTTTGGGCTATAGTTCTCACGCGAGCTCAGTGCGTATTGGGAACTTCACATACACTATTAAATAAATAAATAATAAATATCACGGGACACTTGACACCAATTGACCTAGACCCAAACTAAGCAAAGCTTGTACAATGGACACTAAGCAACGGATAAACATACTTAAGATTGGTTTTTTGGAATCTTTTTGTATTTTTTATTTCAATTTACGGTCATCCCGTAAAACCGAAATTGAAAATACAAACTGAAATAGAGATGCACAGAAAAACCAGAAAAATAAGACCAACACTGGGAATCGAACCCAGGTCCTCGGTATTCCGTACCGCGTGCTATACCACTATACCACTGTTGACCATGTGTTGGTCTTATTTTTCTGGTTTTTCTGTGCATCTATATTTCAGTTTGTATTTTCAATAAACATACTTATATAGATAAATACATACTTAAATACATATTAAACATCCAAGACTCGAGAACAAACATTCGTATTATTCATTGACATCTATGTACTAGACTGCATATTTCTTAAAAAACAAAAACAGTTCACAGCGCGGTTTTGTGAACAGTTTACTATAGTCTGTTGACGTCCGTGACAGCGGTTGTGTCAAAGTAATATTGATGATTAAGGCACTTGTCCCACCGCCGACGATGAGCGAGAAGCGAGTAGAGCGAGTAACTAGAAACGAGTGGGCGAGCAGCGAGAAGCGAGTGTAGTTTTGTCGCTCGGCTGTAAGCGAGTGTTCGCGTGCGACGGGCGATTACTCGCTCCACTCGACTCGCTCGTCCGGGGCGGCCGCCAAGCTGACATCGCTGAGCAAGTATCTATAGCTCAGCGAGTTTTATAGCTCTTGTCGCTGCGACAAAAGATGTAAGAACGAGTTCTCGCCGACAGTGTGAACATCCAGCGATCAACTCAACAGTCAACTCACAGTCTAGTGCCGTAAGGTACGTAGATGTCGATGGTATTATTCATACAAATATCTGCCCCGGCCGGGATTCCAACCCGGGACCTCAAGCTTTGTAGTCAGGTTCTCTAACCACTTAGCCATCCGGTCGTCCAAATTGCTTCGCATGTTTCCTCACGATGTTTTCCTTTGCCGTAAATGCTCGTAAAAAACACGTGAACTTTATTAGCAGAGACGTGACCAAATGACCATATTGTTTCCGGAAGAAAATACACAAGATAATATTTTTAACCCCCGACGCAAAAAGAGGGGTGTTATAAGTTTGACCGCTATGTGTGTCTGTCTGTGGCATCGTAGCTCTTAAACGAGTCGACCAATTTGAATGAGTTTTTTTTATTTGAAAGCTGGTTTTCTAGCGATGGTTCTTAGACATTATGTTTCATCAAAACCGGTTCAGCCGTTTTTGAGATATTGAACTTTGAAGTGACAAAGTTGGGATTTCCAACTTTTTTGTTCTGTAATTTCACTTGCTCCATTTCATCTCCACTCTCTTATATATAATCGATCTGTCGTTAAAAAATGTATGTGGGGTTGTTTGTAAAGTGTTAATTGAACATAGTTAATGCCATGAGATGCAATAGTTGGGCTACAAAGTAAGCGGCGGCCAATCTCAGTAATTAGTGAGTGCTGTGAGATGCCGCGTGGGACGCCCTAATACGTTTACTGAATATGTTTTGAGTCATAAGAGATAGCGATTAATTCGAGAATTGGAGAGGACTAAGATAGAATTATGATGACGATTCATATTTCAAGTAACATTGTTGCTGACAAGCTTTGGCCAAGTTAAGCTAGTAGAGAGCTGTGATCAAAGAACAGACAAAAGTTAATACTAAATAGTAGTTATGTATATAAATAGTGTATAGTAGATTGTTTTGCAAGGTCTGTTCTTATTTACTGATCTAACCGCCAAGAAGCAGTTCTTTCAATGAAACTAGTTTTCGACACAGTCGCAGGCACGGACAGGTCAAACTTAATAATACCCCGCTTTATGTGGGATTCAAAACTATTACACAGTTCAGTTTGTGCTATTACCGTTCCTGATTCAACAAGCGCTGCCGCTTATAACTCGAGCCGCATTTAAAGTAGTATGGCCACACAGCAGCACTGATTGAGACAGTCCAAGCGTCCGATTAAGTGTGTGGTCACCCGAGGGACCAAGTTCCGGCCAGGGCTTCTATTCTACATCCTCCAAGCTGTATTACAGTGGCTTGCTAGCGAGATTAAGTAGTCGGTCTTACAATATCACCACTAGTCCACTATGTCTATTAAACAAGCTATACCGGGAGTCTCTGGCTATGAGGCTTTAAGTCCAGGGTTCGATTCTATTCTGATAACTGAACTATTTTTGTTCTGCTACTTTTTAAAAATATGACCGCTGTTAATTTAATTTTTTTCGTACAAAGTAGTCTCGCTCCAATCTCGTCTTCTTCAAATTTAGGGTGAATGGGCCCAAAATTTGAAGAAGACTAGATTGTAGCGATCAGAGAACACAAAAGCTGGCAGAGCACTCCACTCCTTAGCTGCCCAGTCTAAATGTTAAGAATACAGCATTCGCCAAATGACATGACAAATTAGGTACAAAATATGAGCGTTGAGTGACAAATCAAATAACATTACTAGTTGGCGCTTTTTAGATACTTGGGAGTAAAGAAAGCGAGCCACCCTTGCAATTTTTACGTTGATTTTTATGTTTTTTAGGTCTTAAGTGTTATCATGGAAATGTAAAAATTTGCAAGGCTGGCTTCATTTCTTTGCTCTCAAGTATAGTACCGTGCAGCCCCTATATACTCACTATATACTTGTACGTACATACAACAACACAAATACTCACTATATCACTTGGACTGTGCTGAATAGACACTCCGCTTAATTCTACGAGGCATGGATAGCTTACAGCCACTTTATAGTTTGGTCAATTTCGATTGAATCAGACTTTGGTGGTTTTTGAGGGGGCAGATATGCGAAGGCATTATAGAACCTTGTTGCAGTGAATTTAAGATGCGTTTGCTTTGAATTAATTCCAGTGCTTGATTTTCATTTCCGTTTCATGACATTTTTATGGTTTTTGACGAGTGCACATTTTTCCTAGTGTCTGTGCCAAGGTCAGTGTTAAAAAAAGGATATACATATCTCTTCTTCTTTCTTTTTTATGTCTTTTTCATTCATCTCTTCTTCTTTTTTTATTCTGTTCTATTTGTGTATTTTTGTGAATTTGAATATCTAAATATCATATTTCTTTCTTTCTGTCTTCTTCCCGTGGGTGTCGTAAAACGTGGCCACGGACCTGAAATGAGAGCTGCCAGCAGTGCTTTTTAATGCTACCTACGAATTCCGGTCTCCAGGGAGAGGCTTTATTGTCTAATGCACTTGGAATAACGGTCGTTTTCACCACTTCTTTCTGTCAAACGGTATAGGATGAGGATAGAAAAGGATAAAAAATGTGATCACGAGCGTCAAAGCGAAGACAATACGGCCACAGGTCCGCGGTGTGGATGGGTCCATATCGGCTCGCATACTCATTGAAAGTCCGAATGCAATGTTTGTCAGAATGATCGTTTGTCATAACTCTTTTTTCTCTGAATCCAATAATTGTTCAGAATTGTTATAAACTAAACCTAACCTATTGTTTTCTATAGGATGACCATTTGAAAATTTCGGAAAAAAATTAAGGTTTCAGTGGGAAAAAAAAATGGCAAACGATGATTCGGACAAACTTTACAGTATGATTAGCAAAAAGTTTGCCAACTTTTGCGCTCCTATGTCAACAGTGTGGTAACTTAGAAGAGCCTCTACCTGTAATAGTATTAAAGTACCTAATATTACAGCTATGTATGAGCAGATTAGTCGCGGGATCAAATATTCACGCTGCAATATCATTGAGTCAGCAGATATGCCGCAATTGGCTATTAGTCAGGATCGGAATGTGAGGCCGTCAGTGCCATATTACTGTTATGTTATTGTACAATTAACTATATCGGCATACTAGCTCGCGCCCGCGGGCTTAATCCCGTAGAAGGGTTCATACATACATACATACATAAAATCACGCCTATTTCCCAACGGGGTAGGCAGAGACTACATCCTTCCACTTGCTACGATTCTGGCATACAACTCTCGCTTACTCTACATTCATCAATCTTTTCATGCATGCACGTCGGTTTAGAGTACTCCTGACCCAACCTTTCTTCAGAATGTCCCCGATTTGATCGTGGTACGTTCGTCTAGGCCTTCCTCTCCCAATGTTCCCATTCACGCTCGTCTTATAGATCTGCTTAGTCAATCTGTTTTCATTCATTCTCTCAACATGCCCAAACCATCCAAGCATCCCTTTCTCAATCCGTGTGACTATACCTTCATTTACACCACAGCGTTCCCTTATCGCACTATTTCTAATTCTGTCACTCAATTTCACACCTAACATACGCTGTCATTTCTACCGCATTTATTCTACTCTGATGTCTTTCCTGCCACACCCAACTTTCACTTCCATACATGAGTGTTGGTACCAGCCCAGCACCTCTCTATGCACAGCCAGACGCGCTCTTTTGGAGATTCTCTGGCTATTCATAAAGATGTGCAACGCTCCATTCACTACGTTACCAGCCTTTACTCTCCTTTCAATATCACTTCTACACTTTCCATCCCTAGTAAATATATATCCCAGGTACACAAATTCATTCACTTGCTCCAAGTTTTCGTCACCAATCCGGACACACACTTCCGTTACGTTCTTTTCCTTTTCAAATACCATAACTTTCGTCTTTTTTAAGTTCACTTTCATTCCCTGTCTCTCCAAAGCATCATTCATAATAGTTACCATTCCTTGCATATCCTCAACCGACGATGCAAGTAATACGCTCCGTTTATTCTAACACAAGCACTGGAGTCCTCATAAAGAGACTTCAGTGCTCGAATCAGACCACTGCTCACCCCATCTGCAGATAACGCCGACCACAGTAGAAGAGTTCATTGTAACAATTTAATTAATTAATTAATTAATGCGTACGTAGCCGTATGAAGGACACTAACTGGCTAACTGGGTGAAGACCAAAAAGTTGCACACCTTAACGCTTAATAATTTTATTTTTTATTTGGGTTCCGTCAATTAGGGAGCCTTATAGTTTCGCCATGTCTGTCCGTCTGTCTGCTTGTGTCTTCTGCCTGTCCGCGGCTAAGCTCAGAGACCGTCAGTACTAAAAAGATGTAATTTAGCATGAATATACATATCAGTGACGCCGACAAAGTGGTATAATAAAAAAACTTGAAAAAAATATTATTTTAGGGTACCTCCTATAGACGTAAAGTGGGAATGGTTTTTTTTACTCGATTAACATATATTGTGGGGTAGGTTGGAGAGGTCTTATAAAACCACTGGGGGTTATCAAGACGATTTTTCGATGCAGAGATTTGTTTGCGAAATTGCGAAATATTCAACTTTAAACAGCACACTTAAAATCGAGCGTTCAGACTGGGCAAAGAGTATTTTTTTATAACTTAAATTACATAGGTAGGTACAATTATTAGTTAGTAAGATTTCAGTAAGATTATTTAAGAAAAACACAGTTTTGTGTTATGTTCTGCGTTATTAGTTCTCATGGTTTTTATTTACTTACCGTTAACCAGTTTTTATAATTATATATATAAATAATATACACGTATAGTCGAACAAATTGATTCATATACCAGGGTGGTTTCTTTTAATAATCAATATTACTATGATTTCCTTGACAAAAGTCCTCATCATCATCATCAGCCGGAAGACGTCTACTGCTGAACGACAACTCGCCACTTGCATCCACCACTTGCCCGTAACTCTTACGATGTCAGTCCACCTGGTGGGAGGCCTGCCAACGCTTCGTCTTCCGGTTCCTGGTCGCCACTCGAGGACTTTTCTCCCCCAACGGTTATCTGTTCTTCGAGCGATGTGGCCCACCCACTGCCACTTCAACTTGCATATTTTTCCAGCTATGTCAGTGACTTTAGTTCTGCGACGAATTTCTGTATTCCGGATTCTATCGCACAAAGAAACTCCAAGCATAGCCAAGCATACCTAAGCATAAGCATAAAGCATATTGACAAAAGAATGGGATGTCAATATGAATAGTACCACAAAGGATCTAATGCATTATTCAGTTTGTTTGACTGTATCTAACTCATGCAGTTTCGGTAAATAAAATGTGTAGCCCGTACAACAACAGGCAGAAAATGATTTTGTATTATGTCATGATTTGATATCAGCATAGACAGAATCTGTATGGAATCAATCTAGGTTACCTAAGTAATTCGAATGCTCTGAAGCTCTTCTCAATTGACATTAGATACGGCTGGAGTTGGAAGGTAAGGTATCAGTACACTGAGGGTAAGGGTGGGGCGGTACTGCTTTTAGAAACAATGTCTCAATATGATTGGTTTTTTGGAGTCTTTTTGTATTTTTTATTTCAACTCCAAATTTGTTACTTTTACGGTCATCCCGTAAAACCATATATCGAAAATACAAACGAGACATGGATGCACAGAAAAACCAGATAAAGAGACCCAATCATAATTTGATTGCTTAGTAGCGACATCACTTGTTTGGGTGAGTGGTTAGTTCCAGAAGAGAAATTTGTGTTTAGACTCCTGTTCAGCAGTGGTGTAGGGGTTATAGCACGCAGCACGGAATGCTGAGGACCTGGGATCGATTCCCAGCGCTGGTCTCTTTTTCTGGTTTTTCTGTGGATCCATGTCTCAGTCTGTATTTTCGACAATGTCTCAACGTATAATCCTAGGCGTTATGAATGAATCAGGCGCTACTTTGCAGATATCCATATTAATGAACTGTAAACAATTACTTTGCTCACCTGTGACCTTATGATAGATACGTATCTATGCAGCAAATGTGTTCATGTAGCTCCTCCACCTTTACGCTATAAGAACACAAACAAATTACACAACATACAACTATTACCACCACCATATTACGCTGACGCGTTTCGAACTCAACCCGAGTTCAGCCTCAGAGCAGAGCAGAGAGAACACAACCGTTCGCAATGCCACCTGATGTTAGACTAAGGCTCCGTTTCTACCAGAGACGTGCGAGGACGTGTTGGCAGGAATGTGTTTTTCATTAACCAATAAAACTCTTAATTTACCTAGCCTCGCTACGCTCAGCTGTTTCCACCAGAGATGTGCTGTGCGGGGATAGGTAAATGAAGCGTTTCTATTGGTTAATGAAAAACATATTCCTCGCAACACTTCCTCACACATCTCTCTGATAAAAACGAAGCCTAACGAACCACCTGGAGCTGCGTGACGCTTTTGTTGCATAGATATAGATCAGAAGGTCTCGGGTGAGCAAAGTAATCGAGAACTGAGGAGTTTCGCTCGCGTTTAGCGATCGCTCGGTCAAATAGACTTATTAGTCCGCTATCAGTGGCAAGCCTTCTCTCTTCAACATCGGAAATGTACGAGATAATGGGTAATTCTAGGAGCTTTATTAAATTAAATCCTGATCTCATTTTGATTGGCATATTATCCTAATCGACTTATGAACATTGCTATCGTTTAGTTAACGAAGAATTTCGGAGATAGTCATTAGTGGGTGATATTTTTGGTCAAGATTTTGTGCTGGGATACCTGTTTACCAGGATAGTATTTATGAATATTAAGAGATCATATTATACGAAAATACTAATATATAATTACTCGGTAAATACGTAAAAAACTTAAATTCACAATCCCCTTTTTTTTGTTTCTTTTTGTTCTCTTTATACCTCTGTTTTTAACCCTCGACGCAAAAAGAAGTATTACAAATTTGATGCTAATGTCTGACTGTCTATGGCATTATAGCTCTCAAACAGATAGACCTTGGCTGGACACAGCTACCTAGTAAATTTCTGGTGGAAACAGTCCCAACGTCCACACCCTCGTTACACATCCTTGCACCGCTCAGCAACCCCGCACATCTCTGGTGGAAACAGTCACAGTTCCACATCCTCGCACCGCTCATCTGCCTCGCAAATCTCTGATGGAAATAGTCACAACGTACAATCCTCGTACAATCTTTGGTGAAAGCGCAGCTTAAGGCTGCGACTCCACTGAGGCGGAGACGAGCGGAGCGGAGAGAAGAGTAATATGATAATATTATCCAACTAATATGATTGATCGCTCCCTACACGTTGTCTTAAAGGCCTTAAAGGCGTTTTTAAGTCATGAACTGTGGCAATCATTGCCAGCTGAAAAAATAAGTCTTTCTCCAAATTAGAACTGTCACAAACACAGCCGTTACGTTGAGTAAATTTTGCAAGATCGTGTGACAAAGTCTAGATAGAAATTGTACTTTAGACACTTGGAAATACGGTTGAGTTGAGAATATAAGCGTGATAGGAGCATTTGAAAGTTACAAGCTTTGTTTTATTTTCGTTTGATCAAAGACTAGCTAATTAAATGAATACTGATGCCTTTGGAAACACGTGTAGCAGATTAACCAACAATTAAAATAGGGCTGGTAGACGCGCTGTGTTGTAATAATATGGATTTAACTACAATTTACAATTCTCAAAGGGCCGGCAACGCACCTGTGATACCCCTCGTGTTGGCAGGTGTCCATGGGCGGCGGTAATTGCTTCCCATCAGGTGACCTCATGCTCGTTTTCCCCCTCTTAAAATAAAAAAATATCTGAGAGGTCTAGGGTTTCGTAATTCTTAGAAAGAATACCCTTACAGTTGCGCCATGTCCGTCCCCGTCAGTTTACTTACGGCTTAGATTATAGACTATTTTGCTAGAAGGGTTTAATTTTGCTTGTGTCTATTTTTAATTCTGACTACTCACAAAGAAGTAAATAACAAATTTAGTTTTTTTTTAAAGTCATGACCTAAAAAGTGGAGGTAATTTTTTTCTAGTCTATTATGCCGACACTATTGTCGGATATTTTTGGATAAGCCTTAATATATAAAATAATATAAATATAAAATATTTATATTGCTGATTTATAAAATATTATGCCTTTAATTCCAAGCCCAAGCCCCAAGCCCAAGCCCTCTCATTCTGAGAGGAGGCCTGTGATTATAGCGCTGAGTTTATAGGCTGGGGTGATGATGATGATGATGATGAAGCCTTTAGTTGCTAAATTTTGCTAGAGTCGCGTCCTTCGCCGTACAAGCTAAAGTGTAGGCTCGAAAATCTGAAAAAATAATAGTGATAGTGATGTTTTTAAAAGAAGAAAACATTACAAATTACAAAAATTTCATACCAGTACTCAATGAAAACAAACATTAGAAAAATTAGACACCAAATTTTTTTTTCATATTTTCTGTCACGTAAGTCACGTAACTCTGTCTTTCATAAACATACTACGAATTACAAACGCATTGCCGGCTTTCAAATTTGTACAGAACCCCTCAGCGCGCGATTCCGACTCGTTCTTAAATTAACCTCAACAATATCTTAACACTAAGTATCTCAGTTCTCTTCATTACTTTATTAAATAGAGAAAAAGCTTACTTTTAATAAACTCCTATATTAAACCAGCGCAGCTACTGCCGATTTCCGCCCAGTGACTTTGAAGCTCGGTGCTTACAGTGGAAAATCCCGTGGGTTTAAATAAAGAGGGGTAAAGGGAAGTTGGTAATATTGCAGTACGTGCACGGCCTAAAGCTTTTAGCGGGCAGCAAGACTGTTATTACTTCTCCCCTAGAGACGCAAAACGGCGAGCTAAGGGCGAGTATTATTATAATCCTTAGTGTTTTAAGGTGAATTGATGGCCAGCAAGATGGTGAGGGTGATAGATGTTTGAATGGTTATTACTCAAGTGGAAAAAAATTAAGTTGAAATATTTAATGAAATAAATAAATAAATCCGGCTATCTCACGTCTTAAATCGAGTTTAACTCGATATGTTTCACGTTTCGTCGTAATGTCTTTCACAATAATGAAGATTATGTTTTTTTTAATTGAAAGTAATGCAAGGAACTCATATGAGGTATTTTCATTTTTGTCTGCATTTAGTCCAAATCTTGTCAACCTCCTTTCCCATACAAAAAACCTTTTTTCTTTCGGTACGCTTGTTTGGAACAATTGTGTAAAACATTTTCTCTTTTTTTTGCTTTATTCGATAAATCAAATGAAGAAGCTTCATTATAAATTTGCCGCGTTAAAAGTACCTAGCGGGCGAAAATTAGTTAACTCAGTGAAGTCACTCAGCGAGCTATGGCGCGAGCTATGCTCGGAGATTTTCTGAAGAATAGAATCCGTAATGTGACTATTAAACATGGGTAATCTCGACTCCGACAAGGGATCTGACTAACTAAATCCAGCTCCAGTATCGGTACCGAATCCGCTTCTTTCGAGCGATTATTATTCTGTCTATGGCTGATTTGACTCGGTTCGGTACCGAGGTACTAAAGTACCGATTCTTACTAATGACTCTTTTGAATCTGTGAGTCACTTCGGATATCCTTACTACTGGCGAACCGGCTCCGGGGAGCGGCTCTGAAATTGGTATCATACTATATCCCTCTTCCTCTCGTAATAAATGCTATTAGCGTGAGCGAGACGGCACATATCCGATCCGATCCAACGTGATTGAACGAAAGTGAAGTGAGTGCTGAATCGCCGATCGTGATTCGCTCGATCCAATAGGTTGGTCAGAGTTAGTAACTGCTCGGAGTCGATAAGATTTTGAAGGAGTCAATAAGGGATTCATATCCGCTTAAGGATCTGACTCTTTCGGATCTGAATCTTCAGATCCGGATTTACCCAACAAAAATAAAGTCATCGACATAGTTCAGAGAATTAGCAAGTTGGTGCTGCCGAAGAACAGGCAACTATTGGAGTAAGTAAGTTATGATTCCAAGTGTGTTAGATAATAAGCCCCCGTGTCTACAAACGTAGTGTAGGACGCGACGCCTTCGATTGTCTCCCCCGATAAATTCCACGTAGAAAATTTCATCGAAACCGTTAGCCGTGTTGGAGATCACTGAAATAAATTGAACAAGAATATTTAGACAGAAGTCGCCGTTGCTGTATACGACGTGGACGATGATGATGATGAAGTTCTAAGGGCAACTGAGAGAAAAACACGATGTATGCCACAACACGAAATAAGCCAGACTGCAAACTGGAGAGCTACACAAGTATTACGCGGTACCCATTAAACTGCATCCTGCCTTCTATGAAGTTGAAACGACCGACTCTTTTAACTCAAACAGAAATTTACTACAGAATGAACTGGAGTCACTTGGTTAAACTTTTACCAGACGCTTTCTAAAATGACCGAGAGAACGATACCGAAAAGCCGTCTAGAGTTTGCCGAAGCTTGGTTTCGGCGAAATAAATTTTAAAAGGGTGGCGGTTTTAGCTGGTCATGCATTTTTTATGAACGCACTCCCAATCAGACTTTTAAGATTTATGTTGTGTTTGTTTATTCGTTCGGGAATGTGTTTCTGGAATTATTAAGTATCAACTTCCCGTGTAGGAATTAAATAAATGACGTTTAACGTTTATAATCAACGTTAATTTTATTTGGGTAGAAAAAGGTTAACGTAATGGTGATTTTTTTAATACAATTTTTATTCAGTTTCGGATATTCAATATTTCCCAAAAAAAATTTAATAAAAAAAATGAATCCCGTTTTCACTTTTACAAAAATATTTGAGAAAGAGATCAATCGCCGAATCCGATTTGGATGGACGGCATTCGAGAAGCTACGCGATAAATTTTCATCCAACAACCCGCTGTTCTGAAATTAATAAGTCTTAGACTAATCATTTTATTTCAATGAGCTGTCAGTGTCGAATGAAACCAGTTTAATTTTTTTGGTTTTAATTTACAATATTAAGGTTTCGGCTAATTCCTGAACTCTATTCCACCAGCGTCAGAATGTCGGTAGCTAAAAGGAAGTTGCTCGATTAAGACTATTTACTAGTGTTTACTAGGGTTGGATGTGTGTACTAGTAAACTGTAGACGCGTACACACACTAGAGAGCTATGCTCGGGGTTTTTGTACGGGATCGAATGAGAATTGAGGAAATACGTAGAAGAACGATGGTCATCGAAATTCGCTAGTTGAAGTGGTATTGGGCAGGCCATATAGCACAAAGAACAGATTATTTTGACGACCGGATGGCCAAGTGGTTAGAGAACCTGACTACGAAGCTTGAGGTCCCGGGTTCGATTCCCGGCCAGGGCAGATATTTGTATGAAGAATACGAATGTTTGTTCTCGGGTCTTGGATGTTTAATATGTATTCAATTATGTATTTATCTATATACGTATGTTTATCCGTTGCCTAGTATCCATAGTACAAGCTTTGCTTAGTTTGGGACTAAGTCAATTGGTGTCA
>NC_133477.1:19636859-19675320 GCF_025370935.1 Choristoneura fumiferana | reverse complement strand
TTGTTTAAAAAATTGATAGACCACTTATTTGGCTGATGGTACAGCAAAGCAACCAGAGCTCATCTCCAGAGTAAAAATCAACACAAAGGTTTAAAATGTGGCAGCGTCTAGAGTACATGGATATAGATAGATACACAAGAATCTTGTGACAAGATAATATTTATATTCCTCTTATACTATATATTTATCGATTGCCTCCTTTACCTACTATAACTAAATTGCGCTCAAATTCTGCGCTTTTATTCTGCCATTTTTACTCGTCCAACTTTTTATTCCATCCCAAATACCCCCGCGACCGACGCACTTCAAATTCATCATGTCAAACAATTTACTTCGTATTCTTGAGGTTTCTTACAAAAACACGCTTCCGAAGTTTTAACAACAAAACGCAAAGAATGTGCACAAAGTTAACGGAAATTTAATAAATTCAGGAACCATTCTTAACAACCTCTAGTAATTATTAAAACTGCGGACTGCAAATCGTTTATGTCGGGAGCAATAGTACATTACTGTAGAGGCCGGGAAGTAGGGGGTTGCCGGCCAAGCAGATATAGACGGCCGAGCCTACCGAGGCCAGATAGAGATGCGAGACCGGCAACCCCACGTTCCAGCCGAGGCTTGTATAATGCTTTTCTCAAACATGACATGAAATAAATAAAAAAAAACAAGAAACCAAGCATGGCGGGACGCTAGTCTGGAAGCCCTACTTCCCGGCATCTACAGTAATGCACTATTACCTTTTTATTTGATCCCAGCCTTACGGCTCACTGCTGGGCGCAGTCCTCTCAGAATAAAAGGAGTTGAGCCGAAGTTTCCACGTGGCCCAGTGCGGTTTGGGTCTGAGAATTGTTTCAACAACAACAACTGCTGCGGCAGTTTGCTGATTTGGGACCATATTTTTGTGATTAGCGCATTTTTTTCTGTTTTGTCACGATTAATTTATTTTACCTTTTTAATGAAAAATGATTTTTTATGATATGGCTTGAGAGGCCATAGGGTAAACCACTTGGCCACCATGGCTCTGGTTAATTTATTATCGGCATCGAAATTTATCCAATGTACTTAAAAGCGAAATTTAGTGCTCCATTATTATTCAACATGTTCCGATATTTACGTCCGAAAATTTATTACCTTGTGACAGTATTAAAATTCAACGTACAAATAGACTGACGTCCAACTGAAAATACCAGGACGTCGCAAGATCTTCATAAAATTACTAAAGTAGATAAAGAAAAATAAGTTCCTATTTTTCCGCAACACAATCAAAGAAATACGCAGATAAGAATAAAGTTTATAATGATGATTGGAAGAAATCTGTTTAATGGTAATTATTTGCTGTCCTAGGGACATTTTCGTTACTTTGTTATTTTTTCGAATATATATATATATTTCTCTTGTTCTGAGAGGAGGTCTGTGCCCAGCAGTGGGACGTATATAGGCTGGGATGATGATGGTGATGATGATGATTATGTTAATATAATAGGTACAGCCAATTCTGCATGCAAGCTTGCGAGAACCATAATTTCACGGGGTTTAAAATCGTTTTTAAGACGTACAGACTTGCCTTTTCAGGGCACCGTGCCTTAAAGGATCATTTCATTTTTAGCTCGTCTGTCAAGATAAATAATTTTAGTGAAAATGAATTAATAACGACACATTATGTGTATGTTAATTTATAATGAAATAAAAAATGTTTTTTTTTAAATAAAACATAATTAATTATATTTGATTAGGACCTTTACCAGCTATTCTTAAAAATTCGTGTTTATAACAAAAATACTTACTCGCTGTAGATACAGATACTTGTCGTGTAAGAGATTCAACAACCACCCCCCAGTCTAAGACGAAGCTTCGAAATTACGACCGTGTTGTCTTTCGTTTAATTACAAAAAACTGTAATTACGCACTCAACTGAAGTTAGGGCCTGGCGACGTTTAAATTAGGGCATATTTACCTAGTGTCAAGTATAACAAAAATGAAGACAAAATTATGTCTTAGAGCCCTTGTGAGTTTGATAAATTCGGCCAAAATTTTACTAAGTGCGAATAGGAGTTTGTGAACGATGATTCTCGATTATTTCCCCATGCTTGGCTTTGGCTTTATTGCTTCTTGCCTTAATTTCATAATTTTATATTAATGGGAAGTACCTCAGTATGAATAATTTTACTCTTAATTTCTACAGTTTTTGTATAAAAACACATCAAAAAGGTTCTTTCTTTTGATTGCGTAAACTCTTATTCTATACGGTCGCAAGAAACCATTCATATTCAGTTATTCAGTGAACTTATTCATGAACAGTTTTTGTTCAAAATATGTTTTTAATTCAGTGATTGACTTTTTTGCTCATTGTACTTGTATTGTCATATACATAATACATCATATTCAACCAAGTTTTAAGTCGATGCCATTAACCGTTGAAAGAGTTCGTCCTGCGGAGACGATCTTGGGCTGTACACCACAATTTCACTGCCATGTTATTGTATGTAATCGAATTTACACGACTATACTTATACTTATGTCTACTTATGTGTACCTACTATACTTATGTCGTATGACGTATGAATAGTCTCATACGAATCATTCATCGTAAAGTATAAAACGTGTAGGGGAGACCAAGAAGAGTTGTGACAGAGTAGAGTAGTGACAAAATTTATATTTAGTTTGAAAATTTATTACCTGCTCATCATCAGAGCTTGCAACAGCACGCGTTTGAATAGTTCGAGACTTGAACTAAAAACGCGCACTATTTGCGAGCTCCTCTACTGTCACAACTCCCTCGGTCTCCCCAACCAACTTTTTAAAAATGGGTCCTTCATAATTATCCTTCGGGTTTCAACCGAAGACGATTATAATATTACAGTGCAGCTCGTGAGATGGTGCTATCTTCCTCACACATTTAGAGCTATAAAACTAAAAAAATAAAGCTTCATTTCCGGTTCCGCTCCCCACACTGCGCGCTAGCAACTCTGCGCCCGCGTCGTCTAGCCTCATTACGTGTTTTGTGTTATCGGAATCACACCTCCCGGTGCTCCATAAATGGGAAAGCTTATGCCAAGAGTTATTGGCTATGATAATATTAAGTGAAAAAAGTGCAGAAATCATTGGAAAAACCACGTTGTTCAAAATCATTAGAAAGTGACGACAGGTAATAGTTACAACACTAGATGGGAACGTGATCCTTATGATGCTAGCGAGTCAGGTAAAATAATCATTATTACTATTTGTATTAAAAACAGCACTAAAATTGTACTGGAATACAGCTGCGGACAGAAATTAGGTGATGATAAAATACACCTACCCGCATATTTTGACCGTCTGATCAGACCGATAAAATTATGATGTAATTATTAATATTTATACTACGTAACGTACGTCCCAAATTCAAATGAATATACTGATGATATTTATACTCTTCATTTAAATAGTGTTGAATCACGACACAAGTATCACAAACCTTTTATTTTTACATGACTTGAATATTGTTAAAGATTAACTAAAGTCCTACCTACATTTCACTCTAATAATGTCTCGGTCTTGGTACTGTAAATGCATATATTGCTTCACTTTAAGAGTGTTGAGACTCTGTTAATATTCCTTAATTGTACATATCGGCAATCCACTTTAATACGTAGTATAAGAGTCCTGTTACTCCACGTACATCGTGTCGAGGACGCATGACATATAATATAATTATGTACGTACATACAATTCATTTTAATAGTGTACCTGTCAGCAGTGTCGATATCTTGTTACCCCGCTTTAATAGTGGTAGCCTTTTTGTTACTCCGCGTAAATCGCGTCGAAAACTCATAAATACATGACATGTACAATAATACTCCACTTTTATAGTGCGAGTCCTTGTTGCTCCGCGTAAATCGCGTCTGAGGAACCAAATAGAGGTACATAACATATTGGTACAACAATACTCCACTTTTATAGTGCGAGTCCTTGTTGCTCCGCGTAAATCGCGTCTGAGGAACCATATAGAGGTACATAACATATTGGTACAACAATACTCCACTTTTATAGTGTGTGTCTTTGTTGCTCCGCGTAAATCGCGTCTGAGGAACCATATAGAGGTACATAACATATTGGTACAACAATACTCCACTTTTATATTGTGTGTCTTTGTTGCTCCGCGTAAATCGCGTAGAGGAACCATATATACATAGCATATAGATACAACAATACTCCATTTTTATAGTGCGAGTCCTTGTTGCTCCGCGTAAATCGCATATATAACATGTGCAACAATACTCCAATACTGCACGTAAGTAAAGAGCGTAGATGATGTAAGTATGCTTAAACCTACTAATCAGGTCAATCATTTTAAGAATCTTCGTCTTAATAAATTATTATTGCATTATACAAGCCACCTACTGTAAAAACATCTCGAGGTGCTCTAAACTCTGGGGGGGCGCCGCCGCGCATACCAGCAACGACTGAGTGTCTGGCGCCCCTGCCGTCGACCGCCGTGGGACTACCGCGCCGAGCCGCCGCCGCCCGCCGGACCAGCGCCAAAAACGGAGGAGCCGCTGAGGAACGAGTCGCCACTGGACGAGAAGTCGCCGCAGGTAGCTGTAACCGGCCTCACTTTTACTTACTTTTACTTTTACGATGAGTGATGCAGATTCACAAACGATTAAGTTATCTTGGTTTTGGATCACAAAACAGAACTTTTAATACTCAACCCAAAGCTGAAATAATTGATATCTAAATAATATAATTCTAAATTAATTAATAATTAATAACAATAATTAATTGATATTCTATAATTAAAAACTGAATTTATCTTACCCTATAATTGGTACCAACTCTAGTTTCTGTCCTACCTAAATAGAATTGAATCCAGAAGGATACAAGGTGTATCAACCTAACACTCAATCATACACCTACTAGCCCGGGTCGGCAGCAAATACCCGGTCAGCAAGCAATCTCCACCGTCACCGGTCAGAGCGTTCTCGCTGACCTGCTGTGTGTGACGAGGAACCCGGATATTGATGATACATACCGGAGCATTAGTGAGTCTGTGGTCGCCCATGTGACGAAAAATTCGTCTTATCAATTCTCACAATGCTTAAGTCAAACACTGATTTACACTAAATTGACAAGAACTTAGAAATCTGTAGAGGATAATAAATATTTTATCATGGGTGACTATTGTACAACGCTTAAGCTATTTATAGCAAAACTAATCTTTAAATGTATGTAAACATATTTATAAAAATAAAAATGCAGAAACAGAGTACGACTTATGTGAAAGAAAGGTTTGTACTCACAAACATACTTAAACCAGCGCTTGAGCACTTAATTTAGGTATGTCTGATTTACTAGATATCTGAGAACTATTCATTTATTCATTGTAGACTATTTTGCCAACTTAATTACTACCAGCAATGAATTAAAGAAATTACCAGTATTAGCACAAAGTAAGACCTTACCGGTTACTGCCTTTTTCGCAACGTAACGTTTGGCAACCTGGTTCAGCTCGCAACTTTTCATTTTGCAAACTCTGTGTGTGTATATGCAATACCACAAACATGGTTTTATAGTGGTTTTATGTTATTTTATTTTTCTTTCAAACTAATAAAAAACTGATTAACAATCAAGACGCATTCATGCTTAGAAGTTGTTTTGCAGAATTCTTAGCGTTTCAAAGTTCCGCATGCTCCGCTGTCAGCTACGACTGGATGTACAGTAAGTTATAGTTTTTAGCACTGATGCTGTACTGAAAATAACAACTAACAAATGAATATCGATCATTATTTAAATTGATATTTGTATGGCGGCGAGATAACATAACCTCATGCTGCCCAATTCGTAAACCGAATTACTTACCACATACGCTTTCATGAAGCACCCAACACCCTTGGGTGTGGTGTGGTAATGCATGTGGGAACCAAAAAGCACCAACGGTAACCATACAGGGACTCATTTGTTTTTCTTGTCATATAAACACACTCGAGTCAACTAAGTACCGTGTTTTATGGCCTAAAATTTCGAGAGACTTAAAAGATGATGATGTTCTGTTAGTTAACAATTGATAACACCACTACTACATATATTACATTTACACCGAATTAATAACATAAATTATTAAAATTTAACGGATTATAGTGGTGTGAACATTAGAAACATTTTGGTTTGCGTCTTATAAGATATCTTGTGTGATATACAGTGACTGGTTCATATATACGCGAAACCTTAGTTATAACGCGAATGATAGAAAAATCATTTTAGACATCACGGAAACCTCTTAATGGTAAAATACCGCTTTTACCGGTCATCCATACTTTGTTTTTTGGACCTGTTAAATCTTTTTTCTCCTTACAGAAAATGCCACCTACCTACTTCCTGCGAGTCAGTCCTGGTGGCAATGGCAACCAAAGTATTAGGACATTGATAATCTAGATACCACAAGCGTCCTTAGATGTAGTAATGGCCCCTTTCGCAATTACAACTTTAAATGAACCCAGCCTTGTGGCACTTCTGTAAAAATTTAATTTAAATAGCTAACAAGTTCTTGTTTAACTTTAAAAATTGAATAAAGCGATAGCTTACAGCAGTTTAAACTCTCTTAGGTCTGCCTTGTAGATCTATAGATGTATCTACGAATATCACTCGATTTATGAAGAGTTTGGAGGTTTTTTCCTCCAAACCAGATGTAATACATCTATTGAACCAATATCAATATAATATCCGTACAAAAATGTGACCTTATCAAATTTGTTTTATAAAACCTTAGCTATTGCCGTGCTCTGCCGAAAGAATACAGGCAAATCGTTCAATCAAAATAGAAAATATATCAATACATAAAAACGATATTGTGATTAAAATAAGATATTTTATTAAAACCTTTAGGTCTGGGGCTCATTAACTGTTAATGAGATTACCTAACATCCATAAAATCCCCAGTAGTCGTGCTGCACGTTACTGGATGTGCAGACGTACATAATTAAAACTAGATCAAAGATTAACTAGTTACGCGATCGCTCCGAGGAATATCCTTTTTTTGTTAGGACTAAGAAATATCATATACACATAATAAGTAAAAGTTGGTTGTCTAAACCCTGGCACCCTGGCACATTGGGTTAAAAAGGTACTAAGATATTGGTATCGATACCACTGCCCACAGTCTTTATATGTGGTTCGCAAGACTCCTGGCTGGAGTTAAGTATATTCTATAAGTGCTATGCTAGCTAACGCATAGGAGTCGAAAAACGAATAATAATGAAAACGTTTTTTGGGCTGCGGCAATCAAGCATTGCCATGTAAGAATACTATTTTAATCTTTCTTTTAAACATTAATAAAGGTAGATACAATAAATACAAGGTTACACAAAACCTTAGGCTGTACATATGAGAATCAAATCAACAATATACGAGTAATACAAGTACCCTATTGTTTAGGTAGTAGATAGATTTACTCTTCTACCTTGAAATATATTTTATTATTTTCTTATTAACGGCCTTGGCTAACATTACTGGGCTCTGAACATCTGCACTGTAATATTATAATCGTCTTCGGTTGAAACCCGAAGGATAATTAGGAATTAAACGAACTTACCTTGTGAAGTTCAATTCCAATTATGCGAGGGTTTCAACCGAAGACGATTAGGTCGTCCCATCCCTCCCATCCCATACAATAAAAAATAATAAAAAATATTTGTAACCCGAATATAACACAAAAATTGCTCTGAAAAATGAGGCTAGACGACGCAGGCGCAGAGTTGCTAGCGCGCAGTGGTGGGGAGCGGAACCGGAAATGAAGCTTTATTTTTTTTAGTTTTATAGCTCTAAATGTGTGAGGAAGATAGCACCATCTCACGAGCTGCACTGTAATATTATAATCGTCTTCGGTTGAAACCCTCGCATAATTGGAATTGAACTTCACAAGGTAAGTTCGTTTAATTCCTAATTATGATTACGCTGTACTAAAACACCTCACATTTCACACATCCATTGATAGCATGGCTCCATATCGTGTCGTTTTACCATAGAAATCAAGCGTATGGGCAATGTCGTCCTCGATCATTATGCGTTGAGGCAGCCCATCAATTAAAGTGACCACAACTGCTGGACTGCGCTTTATAAATACTGGAGCTTTTACAAGATACGACGGGGTCACATTGACGTGGTGTTTCACTATAGACCTTATAAACAGTTCTACCCCGCGTTAAGACAGGCCTATGCTCAGAGTTGCTCAGCGAGCTAAGTAGAGGGCTATTATGCTCTCAGGGTTTATCTACGGGATTGAATCAGAAATAAGGAGATACGTAAAAGAACAAAGGTCACCAACATAGCCAAACAAATTAGCTCGATGAAACTGTAATGGGCAGACTATATAGCCTGGAGAATTGATGGCCGTTGGGGCCAAAAAATTCTCGGATGAAGTCCGCGTAGAACGTCTACTAAAGAGGTGGACAGATGACCTTGGTTGGTTGGTTACAGTCGCGGGTTCACGGTGGCTGCAAGCCGATTCCAACCGCAGCAACTAGAGGTATATCGACCCTTCAAGGATGAAATATTTTCCGTGTAGTAAAAAACATTTTTTTACGAATACCAAGATTTTAAATATACATATCGATAGAGCTCGAAAAGTTGAATAAAGTTACTTCAATAACTAATTTTCGTTAAACTACAATTGATCCTCGAAGGATATGTCCAAGAAATGACATCGTAGATGAAGAATAGGCTGATTATGATGACGATCATGATGACATCATTGACTTTTGTTGATTTTTGGGGAACAATTATGTCTAATGTAGTCAAAACGGCATCGATCTATAAAGCTTTTACAGCATACGATGTAAATAACCAAAGCAAATTACAAAAATTGAAAAATCCCTGACATTGGCAATTCAAAGTTAAATATATCATAACCAGTTGAACCGATTTTTAACAAACATAGCTAAAAGCTACTGCAATTAAACTCGCTTTCACGTTGAAAATCGCATCGAAATCGGTGTATCCGTTTGAGAACAACTTGGCGTCAAAGTCAAGGTCAAGATCGCATGCTATGTAAGTGACTTTTGCATACTATAGTGGCTGTTCGTGATAATTTACTGGCAGAAAAAGGCAGATACCTTGCCATAGGTGTCTAGTCCGTGTCGGTACCGTCTCGTGTCGAGTCAAACTTCTCCCCCATCTGTGAGGACTACTCGATTGATAAACTGCGACCGAGTGCGGTCGCGAGCGTCAAAGCGCCTAAAGCTTAATGCATGCATACGTGTATGTTGACGACTTGATCAAATTCGATTTGATGTCCTGAAGCTCCCAAACTACAACGTGGGCCAGCAAGGGGGTCTTAGTACCTACGTTAGAATCATCATCATCATATCAGCCGTAGGACGTCCACTGTTGGACATAGGCCTACTCCATATACTGCCAGTTGCTTCAGTTGGAAGTTGCGGCTCTAACCAGGTCATCTGTCCATCTCGTTGGTAAACGTCTATTGCTGCGTTTGCCGATCTGCGGTCTCCATTCGAGAACTTTTCGGCCCCAATGGCAATCTTTTCTCCGTGCCCTGCTACTGCCCATTGCTACTTCAAGTACTTCAAGGAGCTAATTCGCTTGGCTATGTCATTGACTCTCGTTTTTTTACATAACTCCTCATTTCTGATTCGACGACGATATAATCCTACGAGTACATATCCCGGCCTGGCAACTCCCTCGCGGCGTTAAGTATCTTAGCAAAGGTTTCTCTCTCAAAATAGATTTACAAATACGTCAACTGATTCGCTTATTATGAAAAATATCATTTTCTCCTCTGCCGCCCGGGAGTCAGCATGATTCGACGGACGACCGAGACATTCGTTAATCAAAGTTAATTCGATATTATTGGAGTAGCCTCATCTTTATGTGAGACGATACTAATTTGATACATTTAAGGAGACACTGCTGCCAATATTTCGAGAGAAAATCCGATAATTTATGTTAGCTTGGTTCCATTTAACCCAATACTAAGCTTGTGATTGTTTTTTTATGTGGCATTCGTTCAAATTTGTAGAGATACTTTAGACGACCAGATGGCCTAGTGGTTAGAGAACCTGACTACGAAGCTTGAGGTCCCGGGTTCGATTCCCGTGTCGGGGCAGATATTTGTATGAAAAATACGAATGTTTGTTCTCGGGTCTTGGGTGTTTAATATGTATTTAAGTATGTATCTATCTATATAATTATATTTATCCGTTGCTTAGTACCCATAACCCAAGCTTTGCTAAGCTTACTTTGGGACTAGGTCAATTGGTGTGAATTGTCCTTGATATTTATTTATTTATTTATTTATTTATACTTATACCTAATAGTGTTTCGTTGACGTTAACGCTTCAATTAACATCAGCAGAAACGGATCATCGGAATAAACAACTGGTGTTTACCAACATCCCGCTGGGATTGGGAATTCTAAAGCGCTCCGTAATGGATCGACAGAATTAATGGAAATTATTCAGTTGAATTAACGGATTTGAATGGTATCAGTAAGGTGACGTGACGATATTATTTAAGTACTTTTTTATATGTATGACGGCGCGTTCATAATACTACTTGATTTCTTTAATTTTCGTAATCGTTAATTTTGTAATGAGTTTAGATTTATGTGCATTTTGAATATCGATTTGGTTTCTTTTATTTCATCATCATCATGTCAGCCGAAAGACGTCCACTGCTGGACATAGGCCTCCCCCAAGGCTCTCCACTCAGATCGGTCTTGTGCTTTCCGCATCCACCGCGATCCCGCGATCTTAACCAAGTCGTCGCTCCATCTTGTTGGAGGCCTACCGACAGCTCGTTCGACAGCCGTTCTTTTTTTTTTTTTTTTTAATTATTTATTTACTCAAATAAAAAAAAACAAAAGAAGTACAGAAATACTTATAACTATAAACCTCTGCCAAACTGCGTAGCAGTTTGTTGGCAGAAAGTGTAGAACTCTCATTCACTATTTTGAATACTTTAACACTATGCCGGCTGCGCAGGCGCGGCGCGCCGCGGTCCTTGGTTACATTTTTATTTTTTAACTTGAGGGTGAGGGGGGGTGTGGGGTGGGGGGTGGGGGTGGTTTGTTTAAAAAAGTGATAATTATTTATTGAATCAGTCGTTACTTTGTGGAGATACATATCAATGAAATGATATATCATAATTATATATCATGGGAATGAGCATCCTAACAGATCACATTTTTCCAAACATCTGTTAGAATCAAATCATTCTTTATTAGACTCAGATTTGTATGAAGTGTTACATTATTGCGGCAAGGGGTTTCGTCTCGATGTTCTAGAATGCATGGAGATAATTAGGTACAATAGTATAGGGTCTATTCTAAATGAGCAGGTAAATTTAGTATCATCTCCTTTGCTACGGCTTGGGTCTAATTTCAGCAATGGCAGTTAATAAAACACGCCTTGACAGTAAATAAATAAAAAATCAAGGTAGTTTTACAGGACGATTAAAATGTATTAATATTTTGTGGGTAGTTTTGTATTGTTTGAGAAAAAATATAGGCGGGTACTTGGGGAGTTACTGTGATAAATTAAAACGGTTGTTGTGGTTTGTTAGTCTAACATTTGGTAGCTTGTTATACGGTTGTGTTGCTCTGAAGATGAGCTCTGGTTGAGTTCGAAACGCGTCAGTGTAGTGTGGTGGTGGGTGATACATGGGTTTGTGTGATTTGTGTGTATTTTTAACGAGTGGAGGTGGAGGAACTGTATGAATAGGCATATTTTGCATAAACTTAACTATCATAAGGTCGCGGGTGAGCAAAGAAATTCTTTTAGTTCAGCGTAAAATTAGTCTCTAAACTAAAGAGAGGACTGTTTAGTCCGGGGTGGACTGGCGAGTGCCGTCAGCGTCGGAACCAGTCATCAGTGGTAGGGCGACTGGCGAGGTTATAAAACAGTGCATGCGCTGGCGGACTTACTTTCTTGAGCCGTTCTACCTATTTGTTTCATTTTACATACATACATACATAGAATCACGCCTCTTTCCCGTAGGGGTAGGCAGAGACCACTTCTTTCCACTTGCTACGATCCTTACATACTTGTTTCGCTTCGTCCACTTTCATTATTCCCTTCATACATGCTCTTCGGTTTAGGGTACTCTTGACCTGGCCTTTTTTCAAGACGTCCCTGATTTGGTCTCGAAACGTCCGCCTAGGTCTACCCCTTCCAACACTGTTCTTTCATTTTCACTGTTGTTTCATTTTGTTATACATAATAAACCAAAAATACAATTGTTACGAGATCAACCTTAACTTTGTGTAATTTTAGAAGACCCGCACACTGCAGCCGGACGTGAATAGACGCAGTCGACTGTTTGGAACGAAAATGCAAACTGAAAAATGGATACACAAAAATAATACAGAAAAACAGACCAGCGCTGGGAATCGAACCCAGGTCCTCAGCATTCCGTGCTGCGTGCCATACTCCTACACCACCACTGGACAGGAGTCTAGCCACAAATTTCTCAAGTTTTAGCTCTCATCGAGAAACGTCAACATTCCTTCGGAACTAACCGCTCACCCGGACAAGAGATTAATTTTTTATTTCTACTCCAAATTTGTTACTTTTGTGGTCATCCCGTGAAATCCAACTAAAATACAAACTGAAACATGGATTTCACGGTATATCCGAAAAATTAATCAACTGTGTCATAATATGCTGTTTGTTTCCCAAATAAATAAATAAAATTAACAAATTTGGAGTTGAAATAAAAAATACAAAAAGACTCCAAAAACCAATCTTGACTGCTCGGAAATCCGTCATGTATATAAACTAGGCTAGCATTTTGACCACAATTACTTACTTTATTTTTTGGTAAGCAAAAATTTAGCCTTAGATTGCCCAATAAATGGCCGTTGACCTTAGCTTTGAAGACGACGGCCAGTTAATAGCGATCACAGAACACAGAGGGGCATTCCACTCTTTAGCTATCTGGATATTAAAGGACGAACGAAAACGCTTTGTGCAGATTTTAGGGATGCTAACAGCATACGGGCGAAGTATCCGCCTTTTATTAAATCTTTTCATTTTTATAAAATCTTGACATGACACGTATTGTATTTACAAGAGGCACCGAATAAGAGTTCCTTGGTCCCGTTCAGTATCGAGATCCTTGGTCCGTAGGGTCCTAGGACTGAAGTTTTATACGGTAATGACAGAATGGTTTGTAGACGTCACAGGGGACTGAAAAGCTGGCTGCTCGGACAAAGAATTAGCTATTCAGGGATGGAACGCTGCCAGCATGTTCGGAACCTTGCCTTGGGGATTCGTTAAATTAATGAACTAAAATAATTTCCTTGCTCACCCGCGACCTTACGATAGCTAAGCTTATGCAAAATATGCGTGTTCATGCAGTTCCTCCACCTCCACACTGTAAGAACACACACACAATCACACAAACCCATCTATCACCACCACCACACTACACTGACGCGTTTCGAACTCAAACAGAGCTCATCTTCAGAGTGACACAACCGTACACCATGCTACCAGTTGTTAGACTAACGAACCACAACCACCGTTTTAACTTGTCACTGTAACTCCCCAAGTACCCACATACGTTTTATGAAACAAAACTACCACAAATTATTAATAAATTTTTTAACCGTCCTTCAAAACTACCTTGACTTTTTATTTATTTACTGTCAAGGCATGTTTTATTAACTACCATTGCTGAAATTAGATCCAAGCCGTAGCAAGGGAGATGAAACTAAATTTACCTGCTCATTAATAATTCAAATTCTAATTCTAATTTCAGCAATGGTAGTTAATAAAACATGCCTTGACAGTAAATAAATAAAAAGTCAAGGTAGTTTTGAAGGACGGTTAAAAATTTTTATTAATAATTTGTGGGTAGTTTTGTTTCATAAAACGTATGTGGGTACTTGGGGAGTTACAGTGACAAGTTAAAACGGTGGTTGTGTTCGTTAGTCTAACAACTGGTAGCATGGTGTACGGTTGTGTCACTCTGAAGATGAGCTCTGTTTGAGTTCGAAACGCGTCAGTGTAGTGTGGTGGTGGTGATAGATGGGTTTGTGTGATTTGTGTGTGTTCTTACAGTGTGGAGGTGGAGGAACTGCATGAACACGCATATTTTGCATAAGCTTAGCTATCGTAAGGTCGCGGGTGAGCAAGGAAATTATTTTAGTTCATTGAGATGGACCTCCGCAAAGTAACGCCTGATTCAATAATCGTTTAAATTATTTTTCGTTTTAGTTACCTTCCTAAAATTAACAATTTAGTTATTTTGACTTACTACTGTTTTGAGAGATATGAATTTCTAATAAAGATTTGTCACAGAAAAACACATCAAATTCAGGTTCCAAATCACTAATTAAATTGAAGTCGTATTCAGCGTTAATTTAAATGGCATTTCTAAATGTGTTTAAACTTAATTATAGCTATGATTGAAGGTTTCTACTTTTACAAATGTGAAAAAGCCATTTAAATTCCTATTAAATAAATTTCGCACTCAAATTTAATATAAATAAGATCCTCAGAGAAACTAATAATATTTTTTATTAAGTTACCTACATCAACAAATTTCTGGGAGCTGAGCTTTTAAATAATTTAAAAATAAAAGCAAGTTTTAATTTCTGTGTAAATACACAAAGCTAATGTTATTGTGAAAGTCAAATGTTTTTAAAGATTCGTGAACTTAGAATAAATCTTAAAGTTATTCGTCAGTTCGAGAGCCCTCGTTTAACTTTGTAAGTAGGTATACCTAATGACTTTAGGCTTACATAATTTAAGACCCTAATGGTCATTATTACTAGTAAAATGACATTTGACTGTCATCGTAATCATTCAGTTGTTCTAAATAAAAAAGTTTGTTTCATTTTGTAAAGAATTAAGTATTTTGTTTTCTACTTCGTTCTTACTCCTGCATACATTTTAATTAAAGTTAATATACTAGTTAAATATTGCAATAGCTAACAGAGCGTCTGTTAACACAAATAAGAAACAAACAAACAGCTGAGATCTTAACCTGCGTCGCTAATGACTCGAACTACGCGTGTAGGATTAGCAGAAATCACGGGGCGTACGGTCAGCAATATAATGTACAGATCTAGCGATCTAGTGAGTAATGTTATGTCATCGTGTTTCGTCAGAAAAGTTCATATTTATCTTGCTCTCTCAACTAGCTTACTGAAGTTTACTGAAGCTAATTGGGACAGTAAGATAAATCCGACAAAATACGTATCTTTAAGGGTACCCGAGGTTATCATAGATTTTTGCCAAGTTTTGAATCTTATCTCCTACTTTTGCACTACAGATAGAATTATAAGTCAAACGGCTTTCGATTCTTCAATCTTTTATCTCCATTTTTGTCTACCGGATTTTGAAAAAAAATGAATACTTAATTTTGTATGGTTTTTTTAAACATTGTCTAAAAAAACACTTATTTCGTATCTCTGTTGACGTGAAAGATCTAACATATACGAAATCTATATATTTGGGTTCGTCTTCGATGTTTCGAAAAACGTGTCTAGGGTATTCATTTGAAACTAATTAACACAAAAGTTATGGGCAGCAAAACCAGTTTTTTGGCCTAAAATTGTTCAACTTTGATGCCAATTATCTCGAATGAACTTTGAAGTAAATATGGCATACTATATTGCTTAAAGCCGTTAAAGTTGTTGTTAATATAATAAGCTACAAAAAAACATGAGAAAACTAAGGAATTCAGATCGAAGGTCATTGGGGCATGGGATCCCCTTAAGTCAAATAAACGAACTACAGCATAAAGCAAAATGGCACAACTCTTCCAAAGTTTAACGGATAGGTAACATATCTGCTAACCAGAAGCCGCATTGCCTAACGTTTCTAACGCTCACGATAGCAATTTGTATGCGAAATCTGTCTTTTGATTCCGATCGCGAGCGTCAGAAAGCTCAGGCCATACGGCGTCAGTAAACAATATCATTCTAGGTCATAGGATCATAACTAGTCCTAGTTTGGGCATGTGTGTCATTTGTCTCTCTTACTTTGTTTAGGCGTAAGTTTTTACATAGTAAAACGTGTTTTTAATAATAGTAGATTATTGTCGTGGCCTGGAAGTAGGCAATTGCTGGCTGAGTATGAGTATTAAACGGACGAGCTTGCGAGTCCGTTTAACTAATACGAAGCCAGCAATTGCTATTCCAGCCGAGACTAATATAAAGCTTTTCTCAAAAATGGTGAATAATTCTGAAATAGAATAAACTTTTTCTCAAAATATATTGTAAAATTTAATTTTATTCCAATAATTTTCTTATGCTTTCCCGCCTTTTTTCATTAAAAAATAAACTGCAGGTGTATTTTTCCACCGAAAACACCACAAGCTATTTCAGACCCAATAGAAAAAGTCCGTTGTTCCAACAAAATATCTGATACCGGCCATTAGACTTGGCTGTATGTATACGACTTGTGCCAATATTGCCATGGCCTTTTTAACTTTAAAAAAAAATGCGACTGATTGCAGGCGCGCTAATTCATTATTGTCGAGCTAGCGCGCCTGCAATCGTTTTAACTTTTTAATTTTTCGCTGACCATAAACTATGCACTTCACCTTCTGATATGTAAAGAATAATGTCAACTTTTACGGTCATTTTTGAGAAAAGACTAATTAAAGATTATTTATTGAAAAAGTATCAAACTACCCACATTATTTTTCTCTACAAAATTCCCTCAACTACCCCAATATTTTTACTTTTTATTTGTCCAAAAACTGCATTCACGCTTTATCAAATATTTTTTAATTACAAAGTCCGTTAATTATTTAAAATTTCACCTGTTTTAGAACAATCAGAGCTGAAGCAACCAGTAGTAGCGACAGCAGATATATTATCAACTACTAGGGAGATACACTACCATAATAATGATAGGATTATGCTTCCCTACGGTCGGCAATGCAGGCAACAAGGAGCCTTTAATCTGTCGTCTCCCAGGATAACAGGATCAAAGGAATTTGGGCACAAATTTGTGCCTCTGGGAGAGGACAGGTTAAATTAACGGTAAGAACTAATAACAATAATGATTAGTGTTTATTTGACTATTTGACTTTTTTTTTTTATTCGATTGGATGGCAAACGAGCAAGTAGGTCTCCTGATGGTAAGAGATCACCACCGCCCATAGACACCTGCAACACCAGGGGGATTGCAGATGCGTTGCCAACCTAGAGGCCTAAGATGGGATACCTCAAGTGCCAGTAATTTCACCGGCTGTCTTACTCTCCACGCCGAAACACAACAGTGCAAGCACTGCTGCTTCACGGCAGGATTAACGAGCAAGATGGTGGTAGCAATCCGGGCGGATCTTGCACAAGGTCCTACCACCTGCAAAATTAACTGCTATTTGACTAGTTGTTTTATCCTCGGTTTTCAGGATAAATTAATGTAGGGTTTGATTTTCATTAGCATTGTGATGTGAGTATTGTTAATGTCATCATCAAAATTGAACTACTTACACTAAAACAAGTAATCCATAGTCAAACATAAAAAATATATTTCAGAGGTTAAATATTAGGTACATCTATTTTCAACATCTCTTTTGTAATAAACGCCTTTTCTCGTTCCATTAAAATACGAGTATAAGGCTTTAATTATTTAATTACAAACAACAGTAGTAATATCTACGCGTTCAGGAAAACCTCCCTCGCTTAAGGAAATAGCTTGTAGGATTCCGTACGCGGAAGGTGGCAAACGGAACCCTATTAATATGACTAAACTGTTTGTCCATATATCTATCATGGGTTATATCTGAAGAACCATAATTAGATAGCTGAAATTTATATTTCAATAAATGTATAATCTTATTTTAGCGATAAAAATACGTTTAAGAATATAAATGTGCATTTTTGTCCCTATAATACATACTGCGTATGTTTTGCCTAAAAACAGGGCTCTGATAATATTGAGATTTTTGGGGTTCTGTTTCGAAAGGATCCAAAAAATCCAAATGGAGTCCTTATGCTGTCAGTCACGTGTCAATTTTCCGCTTGTCCACCTATAAATCTGTTACCGTGTGTGAAGTTCCCTATCTGCAATGAGCCCACATGGAAACTGCAGCCTTAACCAATTTAGCGTTGACATAAAAATAAATACGTTAAGTACATCCTAGTTAATATTATAAATGTGAAAGTGTGTGAAGATGTTTGGATGTTTATTTTATTTTTATTTTTTTATTTGCGGAATATGGGTTTAGATGTTTGTTACTCAATCACGCAATAACTGCTGAACGGATTTGCATGTAACTTGGCTTCTATTTAAGATTAATTTATGGCATTTATTTACAGATACCCTAATATTAAAAAAAAAACGATTATTTAGCTTAGTTAGTAATTCTACTTAATTTATAATTCTTTATTCGTAATTTGAGTAACGATTTGTCGTTTAGTAGAAAATAAAACTAACAAAATAAGGTACGTTATCTAAATAGTTAGTATACAACCTAGCTAAAATCTGCGTATTAGGTACATTCGCAACTTTTAGACTGGTCACAGTGAGAAAAGAGATTTTTAAAAATACAGCCTGCTTTAATAGTAGATTGTTCAACAAGGGACTAAAACAAGCCATAATGACACGAGTTCGAGTTTCATTATGGTTGTTTAGTCTCGCGTTAAACACTCTACTTTTCACTTTGAATGCGAGGAAAAAAACAATGTTTTGTTCTAAATCACAATAAGTATTCCTTTTTAAAAACGTACGCTCGACTAATGGACAAGCCATCTGTCCAAAATTCAAATAGCAAAAAGAAAGGGTTGCGCGAATTTTTCTTTTCATTTATTGTTTTAAAAGCTTGCATATTTAGCCAACAGCTTCAAAATGGAAAACTATTTTAAAACTAATTGGACTATGCATAATAAAATGAATTAATAATCAATATAATCGTAATCATTAATTGTGTTTCACGAAATTCAATCGTGTTTTTTTATATTTTTGCACAGTTTAAAGGTTTCCAACGTACCTAAATTAAAAAAAAATACTTTACTCCTTAGAGAATAAGAAGGAGCTTTAGCCAGAGCCAGCCAGCTTTATGCAGAGACTAAAGTAACATTTTAAGAGCATGAGAAGTGAAAAATATAGTGTAATCGATTCTACTCTCGATTCTGAACAAATACTTTCAGATTTTTAGTTATTTAATTAACACCTTTTTTGTATGTATATGGTGAAAAAAATGTGCCGTAAAAATTAAGAGGTCACAGCAGTGGGTGGGTGTGAGCTAATTAGATTTGATATGCTGATGGTAAAGAAGATGAATCTTAAAAAGTTTTTTTTTTGTTAAAGATATATTGACTTTGACTTTGAATCTTAAATTATTTCTAAAGTCTACTGAGAGGCTATTAAATCAAGTCAACTCCATCTTTCGTTATAACACGGATAACGAACGGGTTTACAAAGAATATCCGGTATAGGAAATGATGTACGAATACATCCGATCTCATCGGATTACTTCTAATGGGAATTAGGGCTGTACGTTATATCGATATCTGAAATCAATTAAGCAAATTTCGAAATGTCGATAATTCTCTTTCAAGCGTTTGAGACTAGAAGCCGTACTGTCTAACAAGTGAGCGCTTCATCATCCACCATCTCTTTCAACCGTCATCCTGTACCGTTCGGTAAAATGGTGCATGTCATTGTTTCCAGAATTCATCTAGAGACTAAATTTAAATGAAAGCATATTTGAAATAGGTGCTTCTAGAAGCTTTATTTGTGTTAACAATAGTACATTGTGCATTAAGGGGCGTAAGGAGGGGATTACTAACGAGAGTCTATTAGGCTTTTAAGGACTCGAGTTTGTAATTCCCTTACGGTCCGTGATACACACATTGATTTTCATCACATTGCGAGGAAAAAAATGCAAAAAATTAAATTATTTTGTGTCCAAACACTTCACAATTCTTCAAAAGAAAGGCGCTAAGAAAACAACTGAATAAAATAATGGCTACCCGCCAATACACGGGGCTACTAATCGAAAATCGAAGTTCTTATCGTACCGCCCTTCTCACTCTAGCTTAATATTAGCGTCAGGAAAGCGATATGACTTTGATTTTCGAATATCATAGTAGCCCCCCTGATTGACACATTTTTCAAATCATCTACCATAGATAATAAGAGCTGTGTTTAGTATAGAATTCAAAATATGGTATTACGGCCCGATTGTTCCAACATGCTAAAAAAATATTTACTAAAATTATTACAAAATAATTTGATATAAATCCATACTTCTATACTTGCGAGAGTGTGTGTGTTTGTATGTTTGTGTGTTTGTTTGTATGTTTGTATGTTTGTCCGTCTTTCATGTCGAAACGGAGCCACGGATCGACGTGATTTTTGGCATAGAGATAGTTTATGGACCAGAGAGTGATATAGGCTACTTTTTACCCCGGGTAAATGCATAGTTCCCGAGGGAATAGTGCGCGATAACCGAAAAAAAAGTAGTAGCAAAAGCTAGTTTAAAATATAAAAATATCGAAGTTTCATGAAGCGTGGCAAATTTTTATAGGGTAAAATTGTGTTATAGCTAAGTTTTAAAGATGTTAATAGAACGTTGGCTGACTTGCAACATCTTTAGTCCGAAATGACGTATCTACTAACTTTTTAAAACTAAAGTCATAACTCCCTTGGGGAGAAAAACTATACGAAAATCCATAGTTCCCGCGGGAACAATTGAGGCCATTGTCCTTCAGTATACAGGCATGGAATAACATCATTGACGAGCAAGTGTGATGAAAAATATACTTTTAAACTGCCAGATTTCACCCGCGGCTCCATTCGCGTAAATCATTATTTCAATCTCTCTGAAATCTCTCAGGGATTCCTAGAATTAAATCCATTTTCATTTTATAATGAGCAGTCTGTGCAAAACTTCATATCTCCAGTTTGAAATTTCACAATTTAAGTTGCGTAAAAACATCCTGATCTCTCAGAAACCTTGAAATAAAATGTAAACTAATAATGTTATTTCCTCGGTCCAGTTATCTAATTACTAAATAACGACAAAAAATAGAAACTAAAAAACACACAACCCCGCATACATGCAAAAACTTAGGATCTGTATATTGATATGAAACATCGACATCGATAAAGAAATAACTGGAACATCCTTGAATTGAGAATTATCGGGTATGAGCAGTATGTGGCTTAAGATGAGTTATGATTGCTAAGCATTCGATTTACAGCGATTAGTAATGTATCCGTTTATATCGATTTATAAGGTGAAACAAGAAACAATTCTTCCTAATACCATAAATGCAAAAGGAACTGTAGTATGTCTGATAACTCTTCACGCTTAAACCACTGAATTGAAAATGAAGATGAAATTTGGTAAGGAGATAAAATAAATTGAGACCCTAGAAAGAAAATAGGACAGTTAGATCCTGGTTGAAAAACATAACGCCATACTAACTATATAAAATCTTGTAGGAGGATTTCCGGAAGTATTATTAAAAGAGTGGATTTTCATGGGTTATTTTTCATAAAACCTAAAGACAATCCCTTCTTCTTTGTGGGTATCTTCATTGCTGAAGGTTGTGTCTAGTCTGAAGTACTGACGGCTCCTTGCACTAGCTTCTCCATGTTTTTCTGTCTTCGCTAGCGTGATTAAAATTCTAGCGGCTTGTCCTTCCGTTGGGCTAATAGACGTGAGATAGTATACGTTTGACTGCGCGATTAAAGCACTCAAATATTCACCCAAGAAACAGTGCAGAAATCGACCCAAGATTTGATATTTTCTGCAGCGTTTTAAGCTTCATTCATCTGGAAAAGATGCGGAAATCAATGTAGATCGGGGCTTGGTTTAAAATCAAATGGCCTCCATTGTTTGGCGCACGCCAGTTCCGCAATTTATCACTCCAAAGACGCTGCGGAAAAATGGGCACAGTGAACGATACAGTAAGACGATATTGAAAAATGATTATTTTTATCAATTTTAATTGTTCAAAACGGCTGTTGACGATAGATTAAATTTACAAGATTATAGTGTTGTAAGTGTACAAAACAATGTGGTTTCGTGTAAGTGAAGAAATTTTATAAGTATATCGATACACCAATGCAAACCGTGGCGTTTAAATGTGCACCATATTAAAAGATAATAAAATAAATTCAAATTTAACACAATATAACGTAAAATTCTGATAAAAGCTACGTGACAGAAAGAAATGCAAGACACAGCAATATACAAATTTGTTCGTTTTTAAAGAATACAAAAGTCTATCACGAATAATTAATGGAGTAGACACATTAACTTTATAATGAACAAATTAAAACTTATTTATTTTAACAAATTAAAACTTCCCTACTGCGTCTTTTCAAATGTACCCACGAATTGCGGTAAGATTGCACTAGTGGAAATCCGTGGCAGACAACAATAAATACTTCTTTAATACGATTTATGAACGTCACTAGTATACTGTTCTGGCTGATTATTAATTAGAGGAGAATACGAGTGAGTGTATGCTTGTATATGTGTGTATCTCAGGTGTGTGTGTGTGTGTCAGCATTACATTAGTAGCACAAAGGTTCCACCTTGGTACGTGATTCATTTTCCTCGGCTGTATGTGTGTCTATTTGCTACTCTTTCACACTACGCCTGCTGGACGGAATTGGATGAAATTTGGTATGTAGATACCAAGAACATGGTAGCTACTTTTAATCCGTACCTATATCCTCTTGAGATCGGGACTTACATATATAAAATCCCGAGTTTTGTTTTTTTAATACAAGCTTTTTTTGCTGACTGTACTTTTTGTTGACTGTACTTGTCACCCGCAACCTACATTTTGCATACCAAATTTCAAGTCGATTGCCATTAACCGTTGAAGAGTTCCGTCCTGTGGAGACGATCCTGGCCGGACTACCAGGATGTCACTACCAGATTATTGTATCGTAACGCAATTTACATAAGCATACCAAATTTCAAGTCAATCCAACAATTGGAAGTTGGTCGAATTTAACTTGCAAGATTTGATTGCAGACAGACAGACAGACAGACCGACAACGGGACAGGTGAAACTAAATAAAAGCTCGTAAAAATACCTAAACTTTGAAGATTCCGTACACAATACGAAATCCTTAGTAGAATATTTGATTTAATATATAATACTTGATTTTTTTGTAATGGCTACGGAACCCTATCTTGGGCGTGTCCGACACGCTCTTAGCCGGTTTTTCGTTTAATTCACAAAAAAGCACATATCCAATATTTTGGATAGTCTATTTAGACGGGCTAAACAGATTTTCTCAAAGAAACTTACCCTATCAATGGTTCACAGGGATGAAGTCGCGCTAAAAACTAAAAAAGCTAAAAAAACTATTCAATTAAAATAACTATTTCAAGCTTTTCACGTGCATTTTCTGGATTAAATAAAAAGGGCGAGCTTAGAAGCGATTTCTAAGAAGAAAGATCACCGAACATTTTCTTAAGTTTCTTCTTCCTTACGGAATAAATGGGAAGGCTGGGATTAAACCACTATTAGCTTCTTTTTTTTTACAAAGTGAAAACCTAACTTATTGCAGTCGAATGAGAGTAAATGCGGTATATTAAGTGATATTGAAACGGATAACTCACGTCTTAAACTGAGTTTAGCTCGACATGTTTCGGGCTATTTCGTAGCCCTTCTTTTTAGGAGCACGCGGCTCGGCGGCTGCCGCAACACGCACACACAGCCGCTGAGTCGCGTGCTCCTAAAAAGAAGGGCTACGAAATAGCCCGAAACATGTCGAGCTAAACTCGGTTTAAGACGTGAGATCCATTACAATATCATTTAATATGAGTGAGTCTCACGGTAGTTTCATGTTCAAAAATGCGGTATACATCATCATCATCATATCAGCCATAGGATGGCCACTGTTCCAAGGTAAGACATACTGTAATAATAATTCACACAAAATTGAGCAGGATTCATCTAGTAAAATTTTCTAGAAAAAACATTGACGTAAATTTCAGAATAATTACTGTCTGGAACAATGAAATTAATAAACTGAAAGTCTGTCGTAGAATAATTTGTGAATAACAAAACTCTGGAAAGTATACAATTACGAAAATTTAAAATTAATTTTTCGCTACGATTACGATTACTTTATAACATTTTTTTTAAGATGTGCTTATTCTAAAAGGGCCATAACTCCAAAACTACCACACAATTACTTACTTACCATTACTTTGTCTAGTCTATTAAAAAAAAAACACGTAAATCTGACGTAGACGTTGTAAAAATTATGACAGCTCCTTTTTCTGGTGAAAAAGGCAAAGGAAACATCTATTCTGTGGTAGTGTTGGCAAATTCGGATATATTTTTTCAATTATTATTTTTTAATATGGAGAAATAAATTATAATAAATATTTTCCCATGTTCAGGATGCAGAACTTTCGATTCCTGTAGTAATTTAAAGGTGTTAAAAAAATGGAATCTTGTCAATTACATTTGAAATTTACCATAAGAAGGTCCCAATCTGCACTGGGCCCACGTGAGAACTACGGCTCAAGCCTTCTCTTTCTGACAGGAGGTCTGTACCCAGCAGTGGGACGAGTGCGGCTGGGATGATGATATTTAGCTACTATCCTTATCTAAAGTGTATAAAACCTTACCATCAGCCAAATCAGTGGTCTATCAATTTTAAAACAACTTCCTATCAAACGAATATGTCGCTAAACTCGAACTTTAAAGTTGACAGACACGTCTATTTGCATTTTTGTTTTATGACATGCAAACGATTATCAACTTTAAGGTAGACCACATATTTGGCTGATGGTATTGTGTGGAAACACAATGCTGAGTGGAGGCCTTTTTGGTGTCCTGTCGTGTCACCACGTAACTTAGTTTCTATCGTTAGTTTTAGTATTTTAGTCTTATTACACGGTGGTGGTACTGATGGACGATGGTGTACTGATGGAACCAAATAAATCTTTCTTTTCTTTCTAAAGGCGTAAGTCTAGTGTGGTGATGGTGGTAGTAGAGTTTGTGTGACTTGTGTGTGTTTTTACTATGCCACGCATAGACGTAGCTATATATGGTCGCGGATGAGCAAAGTAATTGTTTTAGTTATTTATTAGTTTCGCCATGTCTGTCCGTTTGTCTGTCTGTCCGCGGGTAAGCTCAGAGACCGTTAGTACTAGAAAGCTGTAATTTGACATGAATAAACCATATCAGCCACGCCGATAAAGTGATACATTAAAAAAAGTAAATTTTTTTTTGGTACCTCCCATAGACGTAAAGTGGGGTGTTTTTTTTTTGTCGACTAACCCTATATTGTGGGGTATCGTTGGATAGGTCTTTTAAAACCATTGGGGAGTTGCTAAGACAATTTTTCTATTCAGTGATCTGTTTATAATTAAATATTCAACTTCAAATTGCAAATTTTCATTGAAATCGAGCGTCCCCCCTCCCTCTAAAATCTAAACTGTAGGGTGGAAACTTTTTAAAAATTCAGAATGGTAGTAAATATAATATTACAAGGAAAATTATAGCGGCTAAGATTGCTTGACAATTATTAGTAGTTTAAGAGTAAATAGCAGCCCAAGGTATAAAATATACTTAAACTTGGGAGATTCAGTACACAATAAGAAATCCTTAGAAAAATATTTTTTGGGTTTTTCGTAACGGCTACGGAACCCTATCCTGGGCGTGTCCCACGCGCTCTTGGCCTTTTTATGTATAGAGTTAACACAATAAATGTTAGAATGCTGTTCTCCACTTCATACCTTTCATGTCTCAATTTGCTTCATATCGACATATCGCGTTCATTCAATAAGAAATATCTATCTCAATATATCTCCATAAGGCATGCAATAATGAAATACCTTATAAATCATTTTACTCAATAGCTTTCTTGAGATTTGAGTGCATGATAAATAAAAATAAACAAGGGCAGGGTTTAATGAAAATATAAAGGTCGATATTAATAATGTTAGAGACGGTTTGTATCGAGAGGACGCGTGCCGAATGGGAATCGAATATCTCGGACGGACCTATTATGGTTATGTTTGCCTGGTAATTTGTGGCCGGGATAGCAACAATGTACCTTTGTCCAACTGTACTTTTGTTGACTGTTGCAATGTCATTAGACTGCTAGAAGTAAAATTTGACCAAATAAACTGTGAAGCTGATTAAATGCTTATAAAAAACTATATGGGTAAAGTTAGCAGCAGAAGTAAATCAATGTTTTAGAGCTTAAAACAATTTACGCGTGTAAATACTCTGCACACGTAACTACTATATACGTACTACGTACTGCTCTAGTGCCAAGGTCTTCTTCTTCTTTGTCGTTTTGCTCTTGGCAGACCGGTCGTGGTCACATTGAGGCGTCCGCGTCGGTGGTAGAGGCGGACACATCCGTACGATCTCCTACCATATCCCCCTGTTTGCAGATTGCCTGGCTCAATCAGTTACGCGGTTTCCTACAGCGAAGCCAAGGGAAATACGTGCCTTCTAGTTAGGCTGGCAAAAAATCTGCAATCATCTCAAGTTGCGGGTGTCTATGGTGGTGCTTACTTACCATCAGGTGACTACCCAACGTTGATGAACGACGAAATAGAGTCACAACTTTTACCGTGTGTTTCACAATTATCTGTCACGTTTCTGTTTTCTTAAGTGACATTTCTGAAGCCGTCTCTGTTTATTTTGTTCTATCAACCAACATTATATTTGTTTATAGTGTAACAGGAACATGAGCGTGGTTATTAACCCTCTAGAGCTCAAAATTTCTCTAAATTTTAAAACAAAGGAGAAAGAAAAAAATATTCAAGTTTTGGCCGAACACAAACAATAGAAAAAAAATATACAAAAACTAAATAACCTTGAGGTTCTTTTAGATATTAAGAATATCGTCGTAAAGAGCAAACAAGGCCCCCCGCACTCAAGAGCAAACAAGGCTGCAGCAAATGATACAGAGCGGCAATAATTTTTAACCGTTTATTTAGATTAAGTACATCCACTGTTACTAACCCGCTATGGATTAAGTCCGAAATAAATTATAATTATTATAATAATAGTTGTACCACTATCAACACAAACATATACACATTACACACATAAACATTACATACACCATTATTCGTCAATCCTCACAGACCTGTCACACATTTTTTCAGTCCATTGTTCAAATCGCATCAACGTCGCCCCACGCGTCAGAATACCGCCGTCAATTCTTATTGGATAAGTTGGTTTTTCGCCTGATTGCAGTAGACGGGTCGCAATATATTGCCATTGTTGTTCTGAATACTAATAATAAACCACGCGCGATTAAATCATAAAGATATTTTGTATTAAACTGTCCCTTTCAGGAATTTCTAGGAGAGTCAGTTTCATTAAACATAATATAATTTTAGTTAGAGTGAATGACTGAGCGATGAAGATCTAGACGAATGAAGCTAGATGCTGGAAGGGCAGTATTTATGTTAAAGACGGAATCCTTTTAATTTTGCAACGTAGGTCTGAACTCCTGTCAGCAAGATGAAAATAAAAGCATTTTGTAATTTGGTGTGGAATTCTTAGTAATCAGCCGTAGACATGATAATTTCCTCCTCTTTTAAGTCGAGTAGAATAATAGATTTGACGACCAGATGGCCTAGTGTTAGAGAACCTGACTATGAAGCTTGAGGTCCCGGGTTCGATTCCCTGTCGGGCAGATATTTGTATGAAAAATACGAATGCTTGTTCTCGGGTCTTGGGTGTTTAATATGTATTTAAGTATGTATCTATATCTATATAATTATATTTATCCGTTGCTTAGTACCCATAACACAAGCTTGCTAAGCTTACTTTGGGACTAGGTCAATTGGTGTGAATTGTCCGTGATATTTATTTATATTTATTTATTTATTTAATAGATAGATTTAGGTTTCACAGGCTACCATGAAAATCTTGATTTAGTGTTAAACTAAGTTTAGTGAGGTAAAAATGTATGAAACTGTCATGCTAAATAATAATATAGGTTTTAAATAGAGATTTTTTTCAACAAGTCGCTATAAGCTCTCAAAACGTTCACAACAAAAATACCAGGAGTTCATAAGCTGATGGAAATGATAAAGACTTTACAGAAACGAATACCGTGTCGCGGGAGACAAACTAATTTGGTATGTCGAGCTCAAGCTTGAAATATGAATGTGACAGTCTATTACGGTGTTTTATAACGCCTGATTTACTTCCTAGGTGGCTATTCTACCCGTGCAATTTATTTTTTACATGGAAACCCCTTCAAAAGAAATAACGGTTATTTATTACACTTAGTCTTAAAACTGTTTTTATTTATAGCTCTCACTTTGCTTGCGGTTATTTTAGTTTTTAGCTGAGGGTTTTCTGTATACTTAACGAATACTTAGTTAACTTTTAAAATAAATTATTGGAATAATAGAACACTACGACATACCTATAAAAACATCTTGTAACCGAAGTGCATTGATTTGTTTAAGCATTGGTAATTGCTCTTTTGGTATTAATCCTCTACACATGACTTCAGTGTATCTAGTTAAAAAAAACTACTAAAACCATTGCCGTAGCTCATAATCATACTAGTAGTACACCGTCAAGGAAAATGAATCACGTACCAAGGTGGAACCTTTTTATAATCAATTACCCTATAATTTCTTTGGCAGATGTATCGGATGTTAACATAACATTAGTAGCATAAAGGTTCGACCCGGGTACCTACGCGATTCAGTTTCATTTAGCAGCAACTGTATCACTCTTGTCCCGGATAAATAAAAAACAGTCAAAAGCTTACAAAATCACAAATCATGCATAGACCATCAACCTTTAGTCTTCACCTTTCTTTTGCGTCGTATCTCTTTAAAAAGGTCGAATTTCATTACAAAAACGTAAAAGAAACTATATGTTCAAGATATGTTCGGTGTGCTGAAATACGAAGATGTTGTATACACACTTCCATGGAAATTCAAACATATGACCGGTGAAGTGTTTACTCAAGAGAATTGTTATTTATTATCGTGTCCAGGGGTAGCGCTTGCCTTAGCCACGTAATGCATAATTTCCATTTGCCTAATGTATAATGCAAACAAAAAATACGTTACAAATATTTGATGGGTCCAAGTTGAGTGGCACTCTCGTTTATTTACATTTTTTAGGTATCCGCCGTTTTTTGTTCACCTTTATTTAGTTACTTTACCGAGCAAACAACTGGATTTGTAACTGGAATAACGAAAAAGAAATTAGATTTATACATAAACTAGCTTTTGCCCGCGGCTTCGCCCGCGTGGAATTCGGTTATCGCGCGCTGTTCCCTCGGGAACTGTGTATTTTTCCGGGATAAAAAGTAGCCTATGTCTCTCTGGCCCATAAACTGTCTTTATGCCAAAAATCAAGTCAATCCGTTGCTTCCTTTCGACGTGAAAGACGGACAAACAAAGACACATACTTTCGCATTTATAAATTAGTATGGATTTGCCATTTGTTACCATAAAAAAAAACTGTTTTGTTTCAATTTTCATCCATACCCATTAACCAGTTTTTTAGTACCTAAAAGAGTTACTTAACGTCCATATACGTACTGGAAAATTTCACGTTTATAATAAACTAGCTTTTGCCCGCGACTTCGTCCGCGTGGAATAGTAACTTTGGGAAGTATTTAATTTATTTAGGATACATTCTGCCAATACATACACACATACAATATATACAATACATACGCACATAGAAACTTCTACGGTTTACTGAAAATAACCATTTTTGTTCTTCCATCCATCCATGTTCTTTAGTAAAACATAAATATTTTGCGGGTAGCCACATTTTAGCAAAACGACGTGTATTCTACCCTGCCAGCACAAAAGGACTAATTCTTCATAGTGAACTCTTGACACCTTAGGTACGTCCTTTATTGTAAGTTAGGAGGATATGATTATAATTAAGACGGCATTTTAGCTACACATAGTTCCGATAAATATACTTATAGTAAATTTGTTTGGAATTCCGTAAGAACTTTCATCCCCATATTTTCAAGTAAATAGGTCGTATTTGAAAAGCGCCGGAACAATGTTTTTTAGGGTTCCATTCTTCAAGAGGAAAACATTGAACTCTTATAGGATTTGCTGTCCCTCCGTCCGTCTGTCTGTCAAGACCCTTTATGCGGACCCTTTAGCGGAGTATCGGTATCGAGTTGAAATGAAAACCCTAAACTCAGGTCAATAGTCCCGAAAGCTGTGAAAAAATCAAACTTCTAAGTCAAGGCAATCAAAAGCTACAGTCATTAAAAAGGTGTTTTCATACAAATCGCCTTAACAGAAAAAAGTTATAGCGCACTGCCGGCTGTCCTAGATACTTGGAATTTTGCATAAAGGTAGCTCTTATAGCACAATAAATAAGAAAAATCTGAAAATCATATTTTTTCATGATGATCTCACATTGCGTACATTTTTCTTATGAGCTTAAAAGGCTCTGCTATCACTGCATCATCCCCTCTGCTAACATCCCCTCGCAGTTAGTTTTCAAATGATGGCATTTAAAAAAAAATTTTTTTTTGTTACCTATTTATCATTATCAATCATCATCACCACAATCACCATCATCATCACCATCATCATAATCAGCACCACTCATCACCATCACCATCAATCAGCTCCACAGCCTCCGCTCCGCTAAGCAGCGTCCGCTACGCTCTGCTCCACTGCCTCCGCTCCGCTGCCTCCTCTCCACAGCCTCCGCTCCGCCAGCCTCCGCTCCGCTAGCCTCCGCTCTGTCAGCCTCCGCTCCGCCAGCCTCCGCTCCGCTAGCCTCTGCTCCGCCAGCCTCCGCTCCGCTCAGCAGCGTCAGCTCCGCTCCGCTACCTCCCCTCTACTTGACTGCCTCCGCTGCAGCCTGCATTGTCTCCGCTCCATCCGTTGCCTCCGCTCCACTCCGTTGCCTCGCTGCCTCCGCTCCGATGCCTCCGCTCCGTTCTCTCCGCTCCGCTCCACTGCCTCCGCTGCAGCCTGCATTGTCTCCGCTCCATCCGTTGCCTCCGCTCCACTCCGTTGCCTCGCTGCCTCCGCTCCGATGCCTCCGCTCCGTTGTCTCCGCTCCGCCAACCTCCGCTCCGCCAGCCTTCGCTCCGCCAGCCTCCGCTCCGCTCAGCAGCGTCAGCTCCACTCCGCTGCCTCCGCTCTAATTCACTGCCTCCGCTGTAGCCTGCATTGTCTCCGCTCCATTCGTTGCCTCCGCTCCACTCCGTTGCCTCCCTGCCTACGCCCCGATCCGGTCCGGTCCGAACAAATATCTATGTACCTATCTCTTATCACGTGCCCAAATGCCAAGTTTCATAAAGAACCATCGATTTATCTTCGACAATGATGATCTTCCATATAAACTTTCATCCCTATGTGGGGGTATCTAAACGTTTATAATAATAAAAACGAACTCTTCCCACGTAAACTGTATAATATAAAATACAGAAAAAGTACAAAAGTTCAGAAGGTAAAAATCACAGCACAGAAGAATTAACAGTACGGAAAAGTCAGATAAAGAAAAGCACAAATAGCAAAAAGCAAGAAGCGTAAATCGCGTAAGCAATTGCGTATCGCGTTGGCAAACGGTAGTGGCGCAAGCGCAGCGTCCGACTCCGAGAAAGGTTTGACAGTGACAACCACGAAAAACCGATCTCCTATGATGATACACGGAGTCGGCGCTCGGGCGTGCCCGTGCGCACTCGTACAGCATTCGGCCATTTACGGCAGACTTGTTGCTGCATACGATTGGCCGGTGCACGCTCGGCGCATTCCGCCAGCGCCCGGGCAAACTCGGCACGGATACAATTGGCCGGCTCACGCTCGGTGTGCTTCGTCGACGCTCGGGTAAATCCGGAGCACACCTGGTTGGCCCGTGAATGCCCGGACGCCTCTGGTTGGTTATTATGCATACTCGCGTTTAGGTCGGGTAAACCCGTATGCGGCCGGCTCTTTACGCGTAGCGGAAATCTGCGAGGATACCCGAAGTTCGCCGAAAGCCGGCGACGGTGTGTATCAATGCACTCGCATAAATAACCGAGCGATCCGACTATGTTTACATTACACGAACAAACAACAACTTAATAATTAACGCAAACCAATAATAGGCGTAATCGCCACATCAGCCCCCCCCGGAGACCTTTAGGGTCGATAATAATCAGGAAATGTAACCTGCCGACCGGAACGAGTAGTTCTAGGACGTGGAGGAGTGGAAATAACCACAGGCGTTCTCGCAGGAACGGTGGTTGACGACGTAGTAGTGCTACCTGGTTCATCTGATAGAATATAAGCAGGCTTAAGCCTATCTATGGAAACATTAGTGATTCGCCCTGCTACGTCTATGGCGAAAAATTTTTCATTTTTATTAACTACCCTGTAAGGGCCAGCATATGGCGGCTGTAATGACCGCCTCACAAAATCTCGTCTTATAAAAACATGTGAAACTGTTGATAAATCTTTGAAGACGAAAACTTTGGGAGTACCATGTCGTGCTACAGCTTTGGGCTGGAGTTGCTTCATATGAAGACGTAACCTAGTTAAAAAATCGGTATAGTCAGTCAGTGTGTCCGATGTCGGTTCAAAAAATTCGCCAGGGAGCCTAAGCGCTTCTCCATAAACTAGTTCGGCGGCTGACGCGGACAAGTCCTCCTTCCATGCACTTCGTACACCAAGAAGTACCAATGGAAGTGTTTCTGTCCAACATTCGTTTGCGTGGCACATTATAGCTGCCTTAAGCTGTCGATGAAAACGTTCCACAAGACCGTTGGCAGCAGGATGGTACGCAGTAGTTTTCAGATGATTCGAACCGATAATAGACGCTATTCGACTGAAAAGGTTAGACTCAAATTGTCTTCCCCTGTCTGTTGTTACCTTTTCAGGACAACCAAAACGCGATATCCACGCAGATATAAATGCCTTGGCTACACTTTCAGCCGTAATGTCATGTAGCGGGGCTGCCTCAGGCCATCGTGTAAATCTATCGACGATGGTTAGGCAGTATTTATAACCGTTAGAAATCGGAAGTGGGCCTATTATATCTACGTGGATGTGGGAAAAACGCATTGAAGGTTGCTTAAAATTGTGGACTGGTGCGTGAACGTGTCTAGACACTTTAGATGTTTGACAAGGAATACACGCTCGCGCCCAGTTTCTGCAATCCTTCTTAATTCCCGGCCATACAAAACGTTCAGTAACCATTTTTATGGTAGTTCTAACGCTAGGGTGGCTAAGTTTGTGGATGCTATCGAAAACTGATTTTCTAAATTCAGAAGTTATGAATGGACGACGGACTGTCCCGGACACATCACAGTAAAGTTTAGTATTCCCGAAAGCTACCTTCTGTAGTTTCAAAGAAGAACCGTTTTTGATGAAATCCCTCAATTCGGTGTCCGTGGCTTGTGCAGCTGCTAAAGAGTCAGGGTCTACTATGGTTGTTATAGCGTCAGTTCTAGACAGTGCATCCGCGACAATGTTGTCCTCACCGGCAATGTAACGAATGTCGGTGGTAAACTGTGAAATGAAATCAAGGTACCTAAATTGTCGCGGAGAACACGAGTCATGGGGTTTCTTAAGGGCGGATACTAAAGGTTTATGGTCAGTAAGTATAAAGAATGGCTTCAATTCTAACATATACCTAAAATACTTAACTGACTCATAAATTGCAAGGAGTTCGCGGTCATAAGCGCTATATTTGACTTGCGCTGGTGTCAACTTCCTAGAGAAGAAACCCAGCGGCTGCCAACGGCCCTGAACTTTCTGCTGTATTACAGATCCGATGGAGAAGTCAGAGGCATCCGTGACGACAGCCAAAGGAGCAGACGAATCTGGATGTGCCAGAAGAACAGCGTTAGCAAGCTTGTCTTGCAAGCATTGAAAGCTTCCTCTAGACTGGGTGTCCAATTGATACTGCTATTGCTTTTTACAGCTGGGCCACTAAGCAGTCCATGAAGTGGAGCTTGTACCTTGGCCGCATCAGCCACGAAACGCCTATAAAAATTTAATGCTCCCAAGAAACGCCTGAGCTCTCTGATTGTTTTAGGACGTGAAAAATTTTTAATGGCCTGAACTCTATCACCAATAGGTTTAGTCCCATCTGATGAAACCAGGTAGCCCAAGAATTCAATTTCTGGAACGGCGAATACGCACTTGTTAGGGTTTAACAAAATCCCGTGGTCACTAAAACGCTTAAACACCGCTCGCAGATGCTCCTGATGCTCTGCCTCGTTAGCAGATGCCACTAATACATCGTCAATAAAGGGAAAACAGCAATCAAGACCCCTTAGGACTTCATCCATGAACCTTTGAAAGGTCTGTGCGGCGTTTCTTAAACCAAAGCTCATGAAAGGGAACTCGAAAAGTCCAAAGGGCGTCGTGATTGCTGTCTTCGGCACGTCCTCGGGCGCGACAGGAATTTGATTGTACGCACGAACCAAATCTAACTTGCTAAAAATCGTACAGCCTGACAAGTTATGCGAGAAATCGGCAATATGGCGCACTGGGTACCTATCAGGTACCGTGCGAGCATTGAGAGCCCTATAGTCCCCGCAAGGTCGCCAGCCTTGGTCCTTTTTAGGGACAAGGTGAAGGGGAGAAGACCATGAGCTCTCAGATCTTCGCACGATACCGGTGCGCTCCATTTCTTCAAATTCCTGTCGCGCAATCTTCAGCCGATCAGGTGCTAATCGTCTGGGTCTAGCAAAAACAGGTGGCCCCGGAGTTGTCTTGATATAATGCTTAGTTTGGTGCTTACATTTTCGTTCCTGTGGAGTTCCAACTGGCCGCATTATATCAGGATACTCTTGTAACAGTTTATGATACGAGGAGTCACCTGAAACAACTTTAATTTGCGGGCAGGCACAAGAATAAGCAACCAAGGCAACCGATGCAAGCGATGTATTGCTGTCGATTAGGCGCGCATTGCGAATATCGACCAGCAAATTATAAAAGGACAGGAAATCCACACCTATTATGGGTTTGCTTACATCTGCTATAACAAATCGCCAAGAAAAATTTCGGCGTAAATTGAAATCTAAACACAAACTTATTGAGCCATAAGTAGCAATCACTGTATTGTTTGCGGCAAAAAGCTCATAATTCGTTTTATGACGCTTTTGCCCACGCAAATAACTTAAAGGATAAACACATAAGTCTGACCCAGTGTCGACTAAAAATTGCACCTTAGTTTTAACGTCTGTCACAAATATACGGCTTGACACAGACGCACAATCGGTAGTCGCTTCGAGCGACTCTCTAGCTAGTTTTTTGAAATATAACTACATGGCGAAATGCACTTAGCTGCCTTTTCTCCAAATTTGTAGTGATACCAGCAAAGACGCTTGGCCCAGCACGGGAACGGCTCCTGGACGATTTGTCACGTTTGTTGCGTGACTTTGACCTTGCCCTGGAGTCGCGATGTTTCTGAGGTGTTGACATCGCGTCGAGTTTTTTAGTCAGAGCCTCGATTTTGCGACCCAACTCGTCAATAACAGAGACAGGTGCCGGTGATGACGCTGATGTCGAAGCAACAGCAACATGAGGAGTACCATTCGATGTAGCCTCATGAATCTTGTCCGCGAGCAAAGCTAACTTCTCCAACGGCATATCTTCTTGCGTCACAATAATGCTCTGAAGCAAGGTTGGCAATCGGCTCGACCATAATGTCCGAATAAATTCATCGGGGTAATCTGCGCCCGCCTGACTGCGAATATGACGAAAGAACTGACTGGGCTTTCTATCCCCAAGCTCCTCTTTCATCATCAACTGCTTTAATTGCTCTGTTCTTGATGCAGATAAACGAGCTATTAATTGTTGTTTTAAAGCCTCGTACTTGTTTGCGTCGGGCGGGTTAATAATAATATCTTCGACTTCCGTTGCATATCTGGGCTCCAAAACCGATATGACATGATAAAATTTTGTCGTATCCGAAGTAATATTTGACAAAGCGAACTGTCCGTCTAATTGGGCAAACCACAAAGAAGGTTTGTCAGGCCAAAATGGCGGATCCTTAACACCCACACGATAAACTACCGCTTCTTTATGTTCCGTACTACCATTACTCGCCCGATCTCGCGCACTGTTATCCGCGTTATTATGCATAGTTTATAAAATTCTTCTAAGCACTATGTTCTAAGTTCACTGGTCACCACTGTGGGGGTATCTAAACGTTTATAATAATAAAAACGAACTCTTCCCACGTAAACTGTATAATATAAAAATACAGAAAAAGTACAAAAGTTCAGAAGGTAAAAATCACAGCACAGAAGAATTAACAGTACGGAAAAGTCAGATAAAGAAAAGCACAAATAGCAAAAAGCAAGAAGCGTAAATCGCGTAAGCAATTGCGTATCGCGTTGGCAAACGGTAGTGGCGCAAGCGCAGCGTCCGACTCCGAGAAAGGTTTGACAGCGACAACCACGAAAAACCGATCTCCTATGATGGTACACGGAGTCGGCGCTCGGGCGTGCCCGTGCGCACTCGTACAGCATTCGGCCATTTACGGCAGACTTGTTGCTGCATACGATTGGCCGGTGCACGCTCGGCGCATTCCGCCAGCGCCCGGGCAAACTCGGCACGGATACAATTGGCCGGCTCACGCTCGGTGTGCTTCGTCGACGCTCGGGTAAATCCGGAGCACACCTGGTTGGCCCGTGAATGCCCGGACGCCTCTGGTTGGTTATTATGCATACTCGCGTTTAGGTCGGGTAAACCCGTATGCGGTCGCCCGGCTCTTTACGCGTAGCGGAAATCTGCGAGGATACCCGAAGTTCGCCGAAAGCCGGCGACGGTGTGTATCAATGCACTCGCATAAATAACCGAGCGATCCGACTATGTTTACATTACACGAACAAACAACAACTTAATAATTAACGCAAACCAATAATAGGCGTAATCGCCACACCTATTCCACCCCCTCACAGGATGGAATTAAAAAAACGTCGGACAAATATTATTTATCTCTTATCACGTGCCGAAATGGCAAATTTAATAAGATTATAGATTTAATCTTCGATAATGACGACCTTTCCATATAAACTTTCATCCCTATTCCATCCCTCACACCGGTCGAAATTTCAAAAAAGCTCACCAAATATCCGAACTTATTTCTTATTAACTGCCTAAATGCCCAGTTTATGGTTTTATCTTCGACAGCGACGAACTTCCACCATATAAACTTTCATCCCCTATTTCAACCCTTAAAGCTCTTTTTCGCGATAAAAGATAGCCTATGTTCTTTCCAAGATTCTATCTCTGTACCAAATTCATCAAAATCGGTTCAGCGGTTAGGCGTGAAAGCGTAACAGACAGACAGACAGACAGACAGACAGAGTTACTTTCGCATTTTATAATATTAGTATGGATTCTCGTATTAGCACGGTTAATAAGCTGAAGCAGTTGGTAGCGTAGTTGTATGATTGACCTATGGCCTCTCAAAGTTAGCATAAATTACTTACTAGTTCCAGATTAGGTATGCGGTAATCTAGAACATGAAACAAATAATGCATGTTTGCAGCTTCCGCCTCCACACTATAAGAACACATACATTCTGGACGACCGCAATGGCCAAGTGGTTAGAGAAACCTGACTACGAAGCTTGAGATCCCAGTTCGATTCCCGGCCGGGGGCGATATTTGTATGATAATACGATGTTTGCTCTCGGGTCTTGGATGTTTAATTATGTATTTAAGTATGTATTTATCTATATAAGTATGTTTATCCGTTGCCTAGTGTCCATAGTACAAGCTTTGCTTAGTTTGATACTAGATCAATTGGCGTTAAGTGTCCCGTGATATTTATTTTATTTTACATTACACAATTCTAACTATCACCACTACCGCACAATCAGACCAGACTCAATCAGAGTTCATTATCAGAACAACACAACATTTCACCACGCACCAGATATCAGTCTTATTGTAAGTGTGCTAATCATCGGTGACCAAAGTAATCCTCGTTTCCAGCAGGGTTGCTGCGAACTCGAAACTCGAAGTTCGTGTCGTGCGATCCCTCTGACACTTATACTATTTAATACGAGGGCGAGAGGGACGGTACGATACGAACTTCGAGTTTCGAGTTTCGTAGTAGCCCTGCTGACACCCCTAGCATATCTTTCTCCATAGCTCGCTGAAGAACTCAGAGCCTATTCATAAGGCCTATAACATGTTTATTGTGCTATAAGAGCAGAAACTTTTATTTGTCACAGGTTACTATCTAACATCCAAAACTAAAACTATATATAAACTAAACTAATGTTACAAAATAAACATGTCACCCAAATTTGCTGCCTCAGGCATTGACCCCAAGACACTGGCAGCATTACCTCTCTGAACTGTTATTCTTAATCTTTGCGAGAGGTTGCCAGCCCTGGGGTCGCCTGAGGCCAAAAACAGACGAGTAGATAAGTCCTTGATAAAAAAAAATGTGTCTCCGACGATGGTCCCATAACATGCGCAAATATACTATCTACGACAAAAATAATAATAAATGTTTAATAATACTGTTGGAGTTGTAAATAGTTATTTTATATTGTCTATGATTATGTCTTTGAAGTTGC